>NC_141874.1:481719863-482024363 GCF_056163025.1 Triticum urartu | reverse complement strand
CTTGCGGATCTTGTTACTCTTGGATGTTTGAGCACCCTAGACGGTTGAGGTCACCGTGGAGCCATATTCCATTGTGGTGAAGCTTCATGGTGTTGTTGGGAGCCTCCGATTAAGTTGTGGAGATTGCCCCAACCTTGTTTGTAAAGGTCCGGTCGCCGCCTCCAAGGGCACCAATAGTGGAATCACGGCATCTTGCATTGTGTGAGGGCGTGAGGAGAATACATTGGCCCTAGTGGCTTCTTGGGGAGCATTGTGCCTCCACACTACTCCAACGGAGACGTACTTCCCCTCAAAAGGAAGGAACTTCGGTAACACATCCTCGTCTCCACCGGCTCCACTCTTGGTTATCTCGTACCTTTACTTGTGCAAGCTTTTGTGTTATTTCCCTTGCTTGCTAGTGTGCTTGTTGTTGTTGCGTCATATAGGTTGCTCACATAGTTGCATGTCTAGACAACCTACTTTGATGCAAACTTTAATTTGGTAAAGAAAAGTTAAAAATTGTTAGTTGCCTATTCACCCCCCCCCTCTAGTCAACTATATCGATCCTTTCAGTTGTGCTACCTCACGCTTCCTTCTCTACTAGGTTTTCTAAATAGGCTACCGTTTCTCGCCACTCCTCTCATCGGTTTCCCGCCTCTTCTCCTATCATTTTCCCGCTACCAGTGTCAGTGCTCATTGAAGGCTAGCGGCGAAACGCCGGCCATGTAAATATCCCACATAGTTTCTAAAAGCACAAATGTGTGTGATAGGAGGGAGTAGGTCCCATAGGGTGACCAGCGTGAAACGCCTTAATGGCAAGGAGGCAATTCTTATCAGCAAGGGGCGGCTTCCCATCCGCTAGCCTAGTCAAATAGAACGCAGAAGTTAAGCATGCTCGAGCTTGAGTATTCCAAGGATGGGTGACCCGGTGGGAGGTTGCATATCTCAAGCTTCATTTAAATGCTACGACACGGTCATTATAGAGATATATTATATCTCTATAGTGACCTATCATGGCATTTATATAAACCTTGGGATCCTTGTTTTGCTAATTTGTAGACTATGTTTTATGGGTTATTTTTTGCTCTAAAGAATTAAAGAATGATTGACTTGACCTGTCATGGCGATTATATAAACCTACTATGTTTTTATGGGTTATTTTACCTCTAAAAATTAAAGAATGATTGACTTGACATGTCATGGCGATTATATAAACTTTTTTCAGGTTGCATGCAGGGTATAGGGGGCAGGGTGTTCTTCTCGAGCATGTCTCCCTTGTGCGGCTTATAGACGCATCACATATCTGTGGGCTCCCCGAGGTATATATATACTATCCTTTACCGACAATTAGGGGGGCACACAATCTATCCCTTTGACCCAACAACGAGAAGGATTTGACCATGATGGTTTCCTATTGATACTAGCAAGGTACACGTGCATTGCACGCATGAGATTTGGTAACCAAATTATGAATAAATACCACACTATAGCATGTAAGCTTTGAGTCAAATATGCATGATGATGTTCGTTTAATTCTTATAGTTCATCTCATCCAAAATCAATTAGTTTTATAAAAAATCTATTTTAAGATTCATGGAATTGTGCATTGTAAAGCATAAAGTAAATACAAAAGTGACAATTCATTTAAAAAAAGTTTGGGCAATTAAGATATGGAAGATTCTAGAGAACAAAGGAGAAGTGCTTGTGTTTTGAGGTTTGTGCATTATGCTTAAGTTCAACCATGGAGTCTTCTAGATTGTACATGTGGCAGAATCTGGTGGAATATAGATGATATCCAACGGCTAGTGGTGCTTGGATTTGCCATCTCTATACCGTCAGATTGGATTCATCCAACGACCAACTTACAAAGTTATTCGCACACTATATAGGGGTATAGATATAGATGTGTCCCATGCTAGACCGAATAAAATTTGAGCGCATGCGTGGGACGACGCCCCCCCCCCCCCTGCCGCCGCCTCGAAGTTGGGAAACTGACATCGTACGTATTGAACCAAGCTTGGAGTCGGGTACGGTGTTCTGTTTGTAATGTAGTTGGTGGCCCATCGAAGTTGTGCATTTGGGATTTAAACACATCACAAGCCACCGTACCATACAGATTTTCGGGCCGCATGCAGTGTATACGGGGTCTTTTGATCGACCACATCTCCCTTGTGTGGTTTTTTGTGACGACACACATATATGTGGGCTCCCCGAGTGTATATATATCATCCCTTTGACTCTGATAATGAGGGGTATGTGTTGGCCATGAATCGATTTCTCCTAGTTCGTGTTAGGGCCGATCACCATCACATGTCGCTCAACCAAAGCTCGAGCTCATGAGTTGTCAGGATTCCCTCCCACATCCTCGGATTGCTGGGTTCGACCTACATCATACCTTGTGTATCTAGTCCTTAACTACCTTGCCTTCATGGTTGTTGTCTGAATCGAGAGGTAGGCACCACATCTAAGTTGTACATTATCCTATATTGAAAACACACATCACCCCTTCCCAATGTACATCATTTTGGGCCACATGCAAGATGTGCTGGTTTTGTGGTCCCTCTCGTGCGATTTTTATGATGGTTCAATCTATTGGCCCAAGCGGTTTATCGACAACAACATCTGTCGTTTGACCAAAGATAGATTCATTGGTCCGTCTTATGGTAGGTCATGGCGACATGCATGTATGACCAAAGTATCCATCATTACGAGCATCCGCCCCACTGACACGAAATGGGAGGTGGTGGGCCAATGTAACAGCCTGGATATTCGCCCTTTCCTTTTTCCTTTGATTTTCTTGGATTTCCTGTTTTGTTTTGTGTTTCCGTGGCTATGTGGTTTTGAAACTTGGGAATATCATGTCTTCCTAGGTTTTATAATGGCTTTTCACCCTCTTCATCATCCCAATATCATGTCATTTCCATCCTTAACCTAACCCAATATTCTTTTGTTGGGAATATTCCTTTCCTGATAAAGGAATAACCCTTAAAACCCTAGGTTGTGAAGCAACCTATATTTATGTCACTCCTAAAATTCCCAAATAATTCTCATAAATTTTTGGGGTCCTATATTCCTCAAGTATGGTAAAATATATCAGTGTCCATGTTTCCCATCATGCTCAATAAATTCATTTTCTATTCTGTTCTAAATGGCACATTGTGAAGCAAGTGCTATTTATCTTTGCCCATTTGAACCCAAAATTTTTTTAAATCTTTTCCTGTCCAAATAATTGGCCTTTGCCAAAATACAACTCAATTCGCCTAGTAAATATTCCTGAGCAATTTTTTAAAAGTTCTTGTCTGAGGGAAGTGATTGTGAAGGAAGTATAATCTAGGAATATCCAAATGAGTTGAAATTTTGCAAAGTCCTTTATATGATCTTATAATGACTCTCCACCAAATATGAGCTCATTTAACTCATCTATGTGAGCCCAGCCCCAAATCTTAGTTTCTGGTCAGATTTTCAGTTTGTGAAGCAACTATATTTTATATTGCTTCAATTGAGCTGAAACTTTATCAGGACATGCTTCTAGCTATATCAACTCCTTCCGCCAAGTTTTACCTCAATTGGTTAATCCAATTGCCCTGTGTAATGTTTCCAAGTTTCTGTCTAGAATGAAGCTTTGTGAAGAAAGTGCCACATTGGTATTTCCAAATGGCATGAAACTTTTACAGTAGCTTCATATCATCATATGACCCCTCTCTGCCAAATTTCAGCTCACAGAAATCAAGTATGTGAGTGTATCATCCAAATCCCTAATTCTGGCCAGTTTTGCACTTTCTACTGCAACCCTCATCCAAACTCCTCCTCTTGGTCTGATTTTTGGTGATCAGCATCACCTTAGTGTGTGATCATCATAAGACAAACTCTTTACCACGTTACCTAGCTGGTTTAACCACCACAAGTTACAAGCACCTTCTTACTGATTTACTTTGGAGCTAAGTGCAAATCTCTTCTTTGCCCTTGGACCGATTTATTTTATCATTTTGACTAAGGACGCCAAGTTCAATCTACTGGACATGGTCGGCCACGCCAAAGAGCGCCGCTTGCGCCAGTGCGCATGGTGATCACGCTTGCGTCATGGCTGAACGCGTGCTCTGGCTCGGTCCGGCCACTGTGCTCGTCTCCTCCCTCCTCGTCTCGACCTCCATTCATGTCCTGGAGCTCTCCCGTGCTCGACTTCATCTCCCTGAGTCGCTGTCTCGTCGTCGTTCGCCATAAATGCGCCGCTAGAACAGTGCCCATGCCATGCCCAGCCTCTGACCTCCATTAGAGCACTGCTCGAGCTCGCTAGCGATGATCCAGAGCCTTCCCCTCGGCTATATAAGCGTGCCCCGGGTCCTCCCTCAGCACACCCATATCTCCCTCGCCTCATTTGGTCACCAGGATCGCCCCATCTCGCTGGAGTTCGCCTCTGTCCTCCATGGCCGCCTCGGCCTCGGCGTGATTCCGGCCAAGCCAAGCCTCCTCTCGCCTCCCTGACATGTCCACCGACTCCCCCTCGTCCCACTTAGCCGCCCCACCCACTTTCCCATCGCCGGAGCGCACCGTGGTCGTGGTCTCCACGTTCGGCCGCCGGCCACTCCTCTCGGCCTCCACCTCATCCGAGCCATCTGTGCTCTCCCTCTCCCTCCCGACCGCGCCAGCAGCCTCACCTGAGTCCTGCGCACCCTCCCCCACCTTTCATTCGTCGCCGAAGGACCGGAGCCCCTCGGCCCCAAGCTCAGCCGCCGCCGGCCGCTCCTCTTGGGTACCCCTCATCGCGGCCGCCCTAGCCCTCCCCAGCGTCGTCCTTCACCGGGAACGGGCACGGCTCGGCTCTGTCGTCCCGCCGGTGCCCTCAGCCGGGCGGGAGACGGCCGGAGCAGCCCGCCCCGACGCCGGCAGCTGGCCCCCTCCCCTGCCTCCTCTGTCCCGCATGGGGGAGCAGCGAGGAGGAAGACGACGCCCGCGCCTGGCCCCCTCCCCTGCCGCTGGGCCCGGCCCGTCAGTGTCCCAGACGCCCCGCTGACGTGGCAAGTGGAAACGCTCCAGGTGAGTTCGGTTTCATTTTCCAGAAAGTGTATTTTCCTTTGTGCGTTTACATTTTGCCCGAAAGCGTATTTCGTTCCTTCTTTGGCGAAAGTCTGTTTTCTGTTAAAGAAAACATATTTCTCTCTACTGCGGCTCTGAATGTGTTTTCCTTTTCAGAAAACGCAAACTGCCCGAAGGTGCTTTCAATTTTTCCTCCCAGGGGCCTGTTTGCTGAAAACGTTTTACAGATTGGTCCCTGATCTTCTACACCTCATAACTCCGCAACCGTAACTCCGATTGAGGTGAAACCAGCGCTCACTTCTTCGTCTCGTCGAGCTCTATCTTTTGGTAGCATTTTCACTAGGTGTTCTCATAGTGAAAATGACCATTTTGCCCTTGCCTCTAATCAGCCCCCTCCGAGTAAGACTCGACCGACATTTTGTTCCGCGGCTTCACCGCACTTCTTCCTGGAGTCTCCGTCACCCCAGACAAGACACAATACCCACTTGCATGACAGTCATGCAGTAGCCATGGTTTTCAACTTGAATATTTATTAAATGTTTGCTTGCTTAAAATATGGTTATCGTTGTTCGGTAATGATTCTTGGTTAGTGCTTACTTTATTGTTATGTTGTTATGCACCTGGTTGTCATGCCCTGCTAGTTGCTAGTATTATTTTCATGTGATTATGATTTCTAGTAGTACATGTTGATGTTGGTGATGGTCTTCGGTGCATGACTGCCGTCTGTCCCAAGTACTGTTGCTATGCATGTTCCATTGCACCCAGTTGGTTAAATGCTTGCATGAGGGCATTGTTGATATGTTCTTGCATGATATTTATTGTTGATGCTAGTGGTCATGTTATGTTTCGGAGAAGTATGTACTTATGATGTTCAGTATGCCATGCTTAGTTGGATATGATTCATTGTTGATATGGTGGATAGTTATGTGGTTCTCTCATGATTATGTTGATATCATGCTCATGCATTATAATTGCATCATGTATTTCATCATGGCTCAGCATATTTGCATTCAAGTTTGACCGGATTAAATTGAACTTGAACAACTGTTGGCTGAGTCATGGTGCCACCATATCGAACTGACCAGTGCAACCACGTTTTCCTGTATGGGAAGGTCCTAACTGGGTCTATTGTCGTGCCTCTCGCCGGTGCCTCCAATGAGGGAAGGTTATGGGCGTGTGGTACCCTGGCCCGGTAAGAAGACATAACCTTGTGTGCCCGTTGTTGTTGTTATGGATCCGGGTCCCAATTGGCCACGACGGTGGTCATTGTGTCTTTGGTAGACACGGGGCCACCCAGGACCAGCCCAGTGGGGAGTGAGTCCGAGTGGCCGGGAGAGTGTCATGGCAATAGATCAGTTTTGTCGGAACACCGTTGGTCCACCCGAATGGGAGTGCGAGGCCATGGGTTCCGTAGTGTGGGTACAGTGTACTAATCTCTGCAGAGTGTATATTAAAGCTATCGATAGCCGCGCCCGCAGATAAGGGCCCAGTTCATAGTTGGTCACACTATGAGTCAACAGTAATAATAATAATAATGTGCTTAATAACAACCCCAGTTCAATGATGAGATAAGTTGGTTGTGATCGCCGGAAAGATCACCGTTTGAGACCAAGTGTTGGTCAGGGTTGTGATCGCCGTGGTATCGAAGATGCCGAGTTGTTGGATATTCGTGATGTCATGCGAGAATCGTGGTAAGGATCAAGCTCCTTGTGGTCATTTGATGATTACTACGGTATTGTTTATACCAAGATTGATTTGATCCTGAGATGATCGTGTAATGTCCGAGTTTGGTAAGTGATGCATGTGATGGTTACGAGGTAACCCGAGCAGAATAAATGGTGCATCTAGTGTTGGGTTTCGTAGTAATTTCAAAAAAATTCCTATGCACAGGCAAGATCATGGTGATGCATAGCAACGAGAGGGGAGAGTGTTGTCTACGTACCCACATAGACCGACTGCGGAAGCGTTGACACAACGTAGAGGAAGTAGTCGTACGTCTTCACGATGCAACCGATCAAGCACCGAAACTACGGCGCCTCCGAGTTCGAGCACACGTTCAGCTCGATGACGATCCCCGGACTCCGATCCAGCAAAGTATCGGGGAAGAGTTCCGTCAGCACGACGGCGTGGTGACGATCTTGATGCACTACAGCAGAAGGGCTTCGCCTAAACTCCGCTACAGTATTATCGAGGAATATGGTGGCTGGGGGCACCGCACACGGCTAAGGAATAGATCACGTGGATCAACTTGTGTGTTCTAGGGTGCCTCTACCTCAGTATATAAAGGACTAGAGGGGGGAGGCTGGCCGGCCACAGGAGGCGCGCCAGGAGAGTCCTACTCCCTCTGGGAGTAGGATTCCCCCCCCCCCAATCCTAGTTGGAATAGGACTCCTTGAGGGGGGAAAGAGAGAGAGGGGGCCGGCCACCTCTCCTAGTCCTAATAGGACTAGGGGAAGGGGGGAGGCGCACAGCCACCTTGGGCTGCCCCTTTCTCCTTTCCACTAAAGCCCACTAAGGCCCATATAGCTCCCGGGGGGTTCCGGTAACCTCCCGGTACTCCGGTAAAATCCCGATTTCACCCGGAACACTTCCGATATCCAAACATAGGCTTCCAATATATCAATCTTTATGTCTTGACCATTTCGAGACTCCTCGTCATGTCCGTGATCACATCGGGGACTCCGAACAACCTTCGGTACATCAAAATGCATAAACTCATAATATAACTGTCATCGTAACCTTAAGCGTGCGGACCCTACGGGTTCGAGAACAATGTAGACATGACCGAGACATGTCTCCGGTCAATAACCAATAGCGGGACCTGGATGCCCATATTGGCTCCTACATATTCTACGAAGATCTTTATCGGTTAGACCGCATAACAACATACGTTGTTCCCTTTGTCATCGGTATGTTACTTGCCCGAGATTCGATCGTCGGTATCCAATACCTAGTTCAATCTCGTTACCGGCAAGTCTCTTTACTCGTTCTGTAATACATCATCCCGCAACTAACTCATTAGTTGCAATGCTTGCAAGGCTTATGTGATGTGCATTACCGAGAGGGCCCAGAGATACCTCTCCGACAATCGGAGTGACAAAACCTAATCTCAAAATATGCCAACCCAACATGTACCTTTGGAGACACCTGTAGTACTCCTTTATAATCACCCAGTTACGTTGTGACGTTTGGTAGTACCCAAAGTGTTCCTCCGGTAAACGGGAGTTGCATAATCTCATAGTTACAGGAACATGTATAAGTCATGAAGAAAGCAATAGCAACATACTAAATGATCGGGTGCTAAGCTAATGGAATGGGTCATGTCAATCAGATCATTCTCTTAATGATGTGATCCCGTTAATCAAATAACAACTCATTGTTCATGGTTAGGAAACATAACCATCTTTGATTAACGAGCTAGTCAAGTAGAGGCATACTAGTGACACTTTGTTTGTCTATGTATTCACACATGTATTATGTTTCCGGTTAATACAATTCTAGCATGAATAATAAACATTTATCATGATTATAAGGAAATAAATAATAACTTTATTATTGCCTCTAGGGCATATTTCCTTCATCTAGTGTCATCATGTTGCATGCTAGTATCATCATATTTATATGTTCATGCCATGATCATATTGTTCTAGCGATATTATGTTCATGTTGTTCATGCCATGTTATCCTGATGATCCAATGATAATTCCTGCTTAACCTGTAATTGCCATGTTGTTGTTTGTCTTGAATGCTTCTTATTATTGTGAGCTTCCAAGTACATTCAATGTACTGACCTGGCGTGTCATGTCAGTTTACATGTCGTGCCTGGATTGCTTGCTTGGTTGGCGTTGTTCCCGTGTTCGCGAGCTAGGATAAATGTTCCAGCCAGAGTCCCTGCGGATTGGAGTCCATCATCGCCGTTCGTTGTTCCGCTACCAGTAGTTGTTCCGCTGCTTCGAGTTGTTATGTTGCTTGTATAGAGCAACTGTGGTTGGCGTAGTGTCGCCATGCCGATGTTATTCATTGTAATATCAGAATCCTTGTATTCAGATTCGTGTTGTAATAGAGAACTGGTTTGTTCTATACTAATCAGAATCCTAATATTACCGTCAGCGTCAGTCTTCTTCTTGAAGATCCATTTATTCTCAATTGCTTGCCGATCATTGGGCAAGTCAACCAAAGTCCATACTTTGTTCTCATACATGGATCCCATCTCAGATTTCATGGCTTCAAGCCACTTTGCGGAATCTGGGCTCACCATCGCTTCTTCATAGTTCGTAGGTTCATCATGATCTAGTGGCATGACTTCCAGAACAGGATTACCATACCACTCTGGCGCGGATCTCACTCTGGTTGATCTACGAGGTTCAGTAGTATCTTGATCTGAAGTTTCATGATCATTATCATTAGCTTCCTCACTAACTGGTGTAGGTGTCACTGGAACAGTTTTCTGTGATGTACTACTTTCCAGTAAGGGAGCAGGTACAGTTACCTCGTCAAGTTCTACTTTCCTCCCACTCACTTCTTTCGAGAGAAACTCCTTCTCTAGAAAGTTTCCGAATTTAGCAACAAAAGTCTTGCCATCGGATCTGTGATAGAAGGTGTATCCAATAGTTTCCTTTGGATATCCTATGAAGACACATTTATCTGATTTGGGTTCGAGCTTATCAAGTTGAAGCTTTTTCACATAAGCATCGCAGCCCCAAACTTTCAGAAACGACAACTTTGGTTTCTTGCCAAACCATAGTTCATAAGGCGTCGTCTCAACGGATTTTGATGGTGCCCTATTTAACGTGAATGCGGCCGTCTCTAGAGCGTATCCCCAAAACGATAGCGGTAAATCAGTAAGAGACATCATAGATCGCACCATATCTAGTAAAGTACGATTACGATGTTCGAACACACCATTACGCTGTGGTGTTCCGGGTGGCGTGAGTTGCGAAACTATTCCACAATTTTTCAAATGTACACCAAACTCGTAACTCAAATATTCTCCTCCACGATCAGATCGTAGAAACTTTATTTTCTTGTTACGATGATTTTCAACTTCACTCTGAAATTCCTTGAACTTTTCAAATGTTTCAGACTTATGTTTCATTAAGTAGATATACCCATATCTGCTTAAATCATCTGTGAAGGTGAGAAAATAACGATATCCGCCACGAGCCTCAATATTCATCGGACCACATACATCTGTATGTATGATTTCCAACAAATCTGTTGCTCTCTCCATAGTTCCGGAGAACGGTGTTTTGGTCATCTTGCCCATGAGGCACGGTTCGCAAGTACCAAGTGATTCATAATCAAGTGGTTCCAAAAGTCCATCAGTATGGAGTTTCTTCATGCGCTTTACACCGATATGACCTAAACGGCAGTGCCACAAATAAGTTGCACTCTCATTATCAACTCTGCATCTTTTGGCTTCAACATTATGAATATGTGTGTTACTACTATCGAGATTCAATAAGAATAGACCACTCTTCAAGGGTGCATGACCATAAAAGATATTACTCATATAAATAGAACAACCATTATTCTCTGATTTAAATGAATAACCGTCTCGCATCAAACAAGATCCAGATATAATGTTCATGCTTAATGCTGGCACCAAATAACAATTATTTAGGTCTAATACTAATCCCGAAGGTAGATGTAGAGGTAGCGTGCCGATTGCGATCACATCGACTTTGGAACCGTTTCCCACGCGTATCGTCACCTCGTCCTTAACCAGTCTTCGCTTAATCCGTAGTCCCTGTTTCGAGTTGCAAATATTAGCAACAGAACCAGTATCAAATACCCAGGTGCTACTACGAGCATTAGTAAGGTACACATCAATAACATGTATATCACATATACCTTTGTTCACCTTGCCATCCTTCTTATCCGCCAAATACTTGGGGCAGTTCCGCTTCCAGTGACCAGTCTGCTTGCAATAGAAGCACTCAGTTTCAGGCTTAGGTCCAGGTTTGGGTTTCTTCTCTTGAGTAGCAACTTGCTTGCCGTTCTTTTTGAAGTTCCCCTTCTTCTTCCCTTTGCCCTTTTTCTTGAAACTAGTGGTGTTGTTGACCATCAACACTTGATGCTCCTTCTTTATTTCTACCTCCGCAGCTTTCAGCATCGCGAAGAGCTCGGGAATAGTCTTGTTCATCCCTTGCATATTATAGTTCATCACGAAGCTCTTGTAGCTTGGTGGCAGTGATTGAAGAATTCTGTCAATGACGCAATCATCTGGAAGATTAACTCCCAATTGAATCAAGTGATTATTATACCCAGACATTTTGAGTATATGCTCACTAACAGAACTGTTCTCCTCCATCTTGCAGCTATAGAATTTATTGGAGACTTCATATCCCTCAATCCGGGCATTTGCTTGAAATATTAACTTCAACTCCTGGAACATCTCATATGCTCCATGACATTCAAAACGTCGTTGAAGTCCCGATTCTAAGCCGTAAAGCATGGCACACTGAACTATCGAGTAGTCATCAGCTTTGCTCTGCCAGACGTTCATAACATCCGGCGTTGCTCCTGCAGCAGGCCTGGCACCCAGCGGTGCTTCCAGGACGTAATTCTTCTGTGCAGCAATGAGGATAATCCTCAAGTTACGGACCCAGTCCGTGTAATTGCTACCATCATCTTTCAACTTTGCTTTCTCAAGGAACGCATTAAAATTCAACGGAACAACAGCACGAGCCATCTATCTACAATCAAACATAAACAAGCAAGATACTAATCAGGTACTAAGTTTCATGATAAATTTAAGTTCAGTTAATCAAATTAATTAAAGAACTCCCACTTAGATAGACATCCCTCTAATCCTCTAAGTGATTACGTGATCCAAATCAACTAAACCATAACCGATCATCACGTGAGATGGAGTAGTTTTCAATGGTGAACATCGTTATGTTGATCATATCTACTATATGATTCATGCTCGACCTTTCGGTCTTCGTGTTCCGAGGCCATATCTGTATATGCTTGGCTCGTCAAGTATAACCTGAGTATTCCGCGTGTGCAACTGTTTTGCACCCGTTGTATTTGAACGTAGAACCTATCACACCTGATCATCACGTGGTGTCTCAGCACGAAGAACTTTTGCAATGGTGCATACTCAGGGAGAACACTTCTTGATAATTTAGTGAGAGATCATCTTATAATGCTACCGTCAATCAAAGCAAGATAAGATGCATAAAAGGATAAACATCACATGCAATCAATATAAGTGATATGATATGGCCATCATCATCTTGTGCTTGTGATCTCCATCTCCGAAGCACCGTCGTGATCACCATCGTCACCGGCGTGACACCTTGATCTCCATCGTAGCATCGTTGTCGTCTCGCCAAGCTTATGCTTCTACGACTATCACTATCGCTTAGTAATAAAGTAAAGCATTACATTGCGATTGCATTGCATACAATAAAACGATAACCATAAGGCTCCTGCAAGTTGCCGATAACTCGGTTACAAAACATGATCATCTCATACAATAAAATTCAGCATCATGTCTTGACCATATCACATCACAACATGCCCTGCAAAAACAAGTTAGACGTCCTCTACTTTGTTGTTGCAAGTTTTACGTGGCTGCTACGGGCTTAAGCAAGAACCAATCTCACCTACCCATCAAAACCACAACGATAGTTTGTCAAATAGACTCCGTTTTAACCTTCGCAAGGACCGTGCGTAGCCATACTTGGTTCAACTAAAGTTGGAGAGACAGTCGCCCGCAAGCCACCTATGTGCAAAGCACGTCGGGGGAACCGGTCTCGCGTAAGCGTACGCGTAATGTTGGTCCGGGTCGTCTCGTCCAACAATGCCCCCGAACCAAAGTATGACATGCTGGTAGGCAGTATGACTTATATCGCCCACAACTCACTTGTGTTCTACTCGTGCATATAACATCAACATAAATAACCTAGGCTCAGATGCCACTGTTGGGTTTCGTAGTAATTTCAAAAAAATTCCTACGCACACGCAAGATCATGGTGATGCATAGCAACGAGAGGGGAGAGTGTTGTCTACGTACCCACGCAGACCGACTGCGGAAGCGTTGACACAACGTAGAGGAAGTAGTCGTACGTCTTCACGATCCAACCGATCAAGCACCGAAACTACGGCGCCTCCGAGTTCGAGCACACGTTCAGCTCGATGATGATCCCCGGACTCCGATCCAGCAAAGTGTCGGGGAAGAGTTCCATCAGCACGACGGCGTGGTGACGATCTTGATGCACTACAGCAGCAGGGCTTCGCCTAAACTCCGCTACAGTATTATCGAGGAATATGGTGGCTGGGGGCACCGCACACGGCTAAGGAATAGATCACGTGGATCAACTTGTGTGTTCTAGGGTGCCTCTACCTCAGTATATAAAGGACTAGAGGGGGAGGCTGGCCGGCCACAGGAGGCGTGCCAGGAGAGTCCTACTCCCTCTGGGAGTAGGATTCCCCCCCCCCCAATCCTAGTTGGAATAGGACTCCTTGAGGGGGGAAAGAGAGAGAGGGGGCCGGCCACCTCTCCTAGTCCTAATAGGACTAGGGGAAGGGGGGAGGCGCACAGCCACCTTGGGCTGCCCCTTTCTCCTTTCCACTAAAGCCCACTAAGGCCCATATAGCTCCCGGGGGGTTCCGGTAACCTCCCGGTACTCCGGTAAAATCCCGATTTCACCCGGAACACTTCCGATATCCAAACATAGGCTTCCAATATATCAATCTTTATGTCTCGACCATTTCGAGACTCCTCGTCATGTCCGTGATCACATCCGGGACTCCGAACAACCTTCGGTACATCAAAATGCATAAACTCATAATATAACTGTCATCATAACCTTAAGCGTGCGGACCCTACGGGTTCGAGAACAATGTAGACATGACCGAGACATGTCTCCGGTCAATAACCAATAGCGGGACCTGGATGCCCATATTGGCTCCTACATATTCTATGAAGATCTTTATCGGTCAGACCGCATAACAACATACGTTGTTCCCTTTGTCATCGGTATGTTACTTGCCCGAGATTCGATCGTCGGTATCCAATACCTAGTTCAATCTCGTTACCGGCAAGTCTCTTTACTCGTTCTTTAATACATCATCCCGCAACTAACTCATTAGTTTCAATGCTTGCAAGGCTTAAGTGATGTGCATTACCGAGAGGGCCCAGAGATACCTCTCCGACAATCGGAGTGACAAATCCTAATCTCGAAATACGCCAACCCAACATGTACCTTTGGAGACACCTGTAGAGCTCCTTTATAATCACCCAGTTATGTTGTGACGTTTGGTAGTAACCAAAGTGTTCCTCCGATAAACGGGAGTTGCATAATCTCATAGTTACAGGAACATGTATAAGTCATGAAGAAAGCAATAGCAACATACTAAACGATCGGGTGCTAAGCTAATGGAATGGGTCATGTCAATCAGATCATTCTCTTAATGATGTGATCCCGTTAATCAAATAACAACTCATTGTTCATGGTTAGGAAACATAACCATCTTTGATTAACGAGCTAGTCAAGTAGAGGCATACTAGTGACACTTTGTTTGTCTATGTATTCACACATGTATTATGTCCGGTTAATACAATTCTAGCATGAATAATAAACATTTATCATGATTATAAGGAAATAAATAATAACTTTATTATTGCCTCTAGGGCATATTTCCTTCATCTAGTGTCATCATGTTGCATGCTAGTATCATCATATTTATATGTTCATGCCATGATCATATTGTTCTAGCGATATTATGTTCATGTTGTTCATGCCATGTTATCCTGATGATCCAATGATAATTCCTGCTTAACCTGTAATTGCCATGTTGTTGTTTGTCTTGAATGCTTCTTATTATTGTGAGCTTCCAAGTACATTCAATGTACTGACCTGGCATGTCATGTCAGTTTACATGTCGTGCCTGGATTGCTTGCTTGGTTGGCGTTGTTCCCGTGTTCGCGAGCTAGGATAAATGTTCCAGCCAGAGTCCCTGCGGATTGGAGTCCATCATTGTCGTTCGTTGTTCTGCTACCAGTAGTTGTTCCGCTGCTTCGAGTTGTTATGTTGCTTGTATAGAGCAACTGTGGTTGGCGTAGTGTCGCCATGCCGATGTTATTCATTGTAATATCAGAATCCTTGTATTCAGATTCGTGTTGTAATAGAGAACTGGTTTGTTCTATACTAAGCAGTGTCGTATTCTAGAAGACTTCACCTCGATCTCTGGGCTGGAATACGATGCGTTCCGGTTTTTCTCTGAGCCGGGGTGCCACAGGCTTTGTATCAGAGCAGGTCTGGATGTAGAGCGTCCTAGTCCGCTGGAACGTTAGAAAACGGTAGTATAGGGTCTGGTTGTTGCCCTTGCTTGCTGCATTTGGTTATTGCATTTGTTTGCTGCATATAGTCTTATTTTGGTTACCATTAACCCTTGTTTCATGCGTAGATGGCAGTCAACTTCCATGAGTTCAGTGCTCTTCCCTTAGCTCCCGGTGTTGTTCCTATTGAGTTCAGTCCCACTCCTGCACCTCTTAGCTTTGGCACCCTCCTTGGCGACATGTGGCGTAGTATCTATCCCTCGGAGACCCACCTCATTATCAAGTATTCCAGTTTTCTGCTGGAGGAAGAATTCGAGAATATGTTGCTCATGTTCATCTGTCAGCCTCGATTCCTGTCAGTAAGCGCACCTACAGTTTCCACTATGGTTACGGCGCTACTCCTGAGCGTGCCATTCACCTTGCCGCAATGGCAAGAGTCACCGGTCTTCGTCATCAAGAGAGCATGGTGCAAGAGAATTGTGCTTATCAATACTATCCCACCATCATCGAGAATCCTAGGCGTATCCAATTTCCCTCCGTCAACCCTCAAGATGACCCAGCCATCCTCGCCATGTCTCGTTACATGACGGCCGATCTTCTTATTTCTGAGTTAGTCCGAGACGCCATTCGAGCCAGGAGATTGCTTGGTGTCGCTATACCTCAGTCTCCGCCAGCTTCTCCAACTCCTCCGCCTCGTCCATCCGGAGTTTCAGAGTCAGCGGTTCCACTCGCTACTCCCTTAGATTCCTCGTCAGTTCGCGAGCGTTTTCTCAAGCATAGGATGTAATCCTTCGTGTAGTGCATGTGCATCTGATGTATTATCATGCTTGTGTGTGCCTGTGTGGAGCAGCTTTGTAGCTTGTTTGTTGTGTGCTTTGTTGCAATAAATCATTTTATCGTGCTTCTTTGTTTTGAATCCTCAGTGTTACCCCCTTGTGGAAATTATTCCTCGACCGACACCGGATCAGAAGAAGCCGTAAGCAGTACAGATATAAACCAAGAAATTCAGTTAAAAGCAATGAGGTTTTCAGCCGACATCATTGTATTGCAGACATCCGTCCAGATACAAACTGTATTAATCAGGCTTTCAGCAACAAGTACCTGTCAGAGATACACTTTATCACAGCAAAGCTTAGATCAGAAAGGGGACAAAATTGGATCAATAGTGCATTTCAAGTCAAAGGAATGGGCTACGCACAATGATTGAATCTGTCGTAAGGCAAAATTAAAACCTTGCGACACCCAGAGGTCATTCCAAATGCACGGTGAAATCAGTAAGGATAGTCAGACAATTCTTGTCATATAAATAATCAGCTGCCGGACTGACAAAAAATATATATGTCATTCCATTCACCAAGAAGATCAGTTCCGTCCTTCTCCACAATTTATTGACGAAGTGTACAAAGATAGGGTTCCCAGTCTGCATTGGTAGGGAATGAATGGATTCCCATACAAGATATTCAGTCTTCTTGATAAAATACTACAAAAGCTTCTGCCATAAGGTACCGAGTCTTCCCTAGCAAAGTATTTAAGGGGGGAAGCTTATGAGGTACGGTACCCCAATTTCCTCAATAAGATATCCATCGAAGGCTTCGAGCATAAGCCACCCAGTCCTCCTCAGCACGACACCCCGGTGGTTTCCGAACGCAAGCTGCCCAGTATTCTTTTGTAAGACACTAGTACAAGACATCAAATTATGAATGGTCAGCATATGGCAGTGTTTTCCAAGTGGCCGATCTGCAACAGTTGGTCTGGAACAAAAATCGGTCAGAGGTATGCCTCGAGAATCAGATATTAGTTCATTCAGTATGCTGTCAAGTCCATGCAAGTCTCGCGCACAAGGAAGAATTCACGGTACACATCCGACAACCTCACTGGATATTCAAGAAACAAAAACCAGTGGGTGATGCCATAATCAACAAGTCGTGAAGGAAAGACAACATTGAGACAATAATCTTGGCAGCGATTATCAAGATCAGTCCCACACATCCAACAATATGATGTTATTAACCCTGTAACTTTCTGGCATAATCCACAACAGTATTGAGATCTGTATAACCACATGTGAGCCGGATAAATATACCGAGGCTCAAAACATGAACTAGACCAAGGTATGATTGCCAGATATTGTATGTAACAGTATTCAGGGCCGCGAAAATAATCAAGGATATATAAGGCCCCACTCTTTCAGTTGAGGATCCAGATGAAGAAAGTAATAATGAAAGAGCAAGACCAACAATACAGGTATGCCGGTTATTATGTGAAAAATGTGGATGCCCAAGTCCGTCTTATTTCGCGGCAAACCCAAGTAAAGATCCACCCAAGAGGTATACTCCATTGTGGTAAGGACCTCATAGCGAGGCAACCAGTTCAGTCCACGGTATGCTCAGAACTGTCAGTATTGACTACCCGAGTCTGTCCAGTCAGACTCATGGACAGCTCAATATATTGACCTCAACACCCGCGGTGGAGCATCGCACAGACTGTTATTCCCAGGGAGATACTGGCAAAAAATGAAGAATCAGTGTGAAAATATATACTTTGAGGATTGTTATCTCTCGCATAGGGGAAGCAATTAAAAGAATAGCCCATGTGGACGGGATTCTTTGCCAAGATCACCGCCAGTCAAGTCTGCAAATCTTATCATCGGGAGATGGTGCATTTTTCTATCAGTCACGACAAGCGACAGTCAAACCTTTGGTACAACTTGGGTACTCAAGACTGTGAAGCTAGTTAAGATAAGTCAGAAACTTCTGCAAGATGTCAGAATCCATTAGCAAAACAGATATGATCCACCTCACTGTTTTGAACCCCGAAGGCATGTCTATGTTCAAGGAATCTGATGCCTAGATAGAAGAGATTCTTTGTTCCACGGGAAGATATGTTCCCCAACTCCGTGGAATATTCTCGGTATTTGATACTAGAATAACATTTCCAACAAGGATCAATATCAAGAAGGACAAGTATGTTCGTAAAAATAATATTTTAGATGCTAGCTCAGCCAACAGATATGAAAAGGAAATTTGAGTCAGTATAAATAGGAACATATGAGGTACATCCTGTCAGAATGTCAGATACGACGAAGCAAACCACCCTAGATCAGGACAGTCGATCAGATCCAATTCAGTGGAAATATTATGAATAAAAGAAACCTGAGTTGGAAACGGTTTCTTCAAGTCAGGAAAACAATTTAACACTAAACAACCAAATATCGAGGACGAGATTTCTTTAAGGGGGTAAGGTTTGTAACAACCTGGATTTTTGCCCTTTTCTTTTTCCTTTGATTTTCTTGGATTTCCTGTTTTGTTTTGCGTTTCCGTGGCTATGTGGTTCTGAAACTTGGGAAGATCATGTCTTCCTAGGTTTTATAGTGGCTTGTCACCATATTCATCATCCCAATATCATGTCATTTCCATCCTTGACCTAATCCAATATTCTTTTGTTGGGAATATTCCTTTCCTGATAAAGGAATAACCCTTAAAACCCTAGGTTGTGAAGCAACCTATATTTCTGTCACTCATAAAATTCCCAAATAATTCTCATAAATTGTTTGGGTCCTATCTTACTCAAATATGGTAAAATATATCATTGGCCATGTTTCCCATCATGCTCAATAAATTCATTTTCTATTCCGTCCTAAATGGCACATTGTGAAGCAAGTGTTATTTATCTTTGCCAATTTGAACCCAAACTTCTTGGACATCTTTTCTAGTCCAAATAATTAACCTGTGCCAAAATTCAACTCAATTTGCCAAGTAAATATTCCTGAGCAATTTTTCAAAAGTTCTTGTCTGAGGGAAGTGATTGTGAAGGAAGTATAAGCTAGGCATATCCAAATGAGTTGAAATTTTGCAAAGTCCTTTATACAATCTTATAGTGACACTCCACCAAATATGAGCTCATGTAACTCATATATGTGAGCTCAGCCCCAAATCATAGTTTCTGGTCAGATTTTCAGTTTGTGAAGCAACTATATTTTATATTGCTTCAATTGAGCTTAAACTTTACCAGGACATGCTTCTACCTATATCAACTACTTCCACCAAGTTTTACCTCAATTGGTTAATCCAATTGCCCTGTGTAATTTTTCCAAGTTTCTATCCAAAATGAAGCTTTGTGGAGCAAGTGCCACTTTGGTATTTCCAAATGGCATGAAACTTTTACAGCAGCTTCATATCATCATATAACCCCTCTCTGCCAAATTTCAGCTCACAGAAATCAAGTATGTGAGTGTATCATCCAAATCTCTAATTCTGGCCAGTTTTGCACTTTCTACTGCAACCCTCATCTAAACTCCTCCTCTTGGTCTAATTTTTGGTGATTAGCATCACCTTAGTGTGTGATCATCAGCAGACAAACTCTTTGCCACGTTACCTAGCTGGTTTAACCACAACAAGTTACAAGCACCTTCTTACTGATTTACTTTGGAGCTAAGTGCAAATCTCTTCTTTGCCCTTGGACCGATTTATTTCATCATTTTGACTAAGGACACCAAGGTCAATCTATTGGACATGGTCAGCCATGCCAAAGAGCGCCGCTTGCGCCAGTGCGCGTGGTGATCATGCTTGCGTCATGGCTGAACGCGTGCTCTGGCTCGGTCCGGCCACTGTGCTCGTCTCCTCCCTCCTCGTCTTGACCTCCATTCATGTCCTGGAGCTCGCCCGTGCTCGACTGCATCGCCCTGCGTCACTACCTCGTCGTCGTTCGCCATAAATGCGCCGCTAGAACAGTTCCCGTGCCATGCCCAGCCCCCGACCTCCATTAGAGCACTGCTCGAGCTCGCTAGCGATGCTCTAGAGCCTTCCCCTCAGCTATATAAGCGTGCCCCGAGTCCTCCCTCAGCACACCCATATCTCCCTCGCCTCATTTGGTCACGAGGATCGCCCCATCTCGCCAGAGTTCGCCTCTGTCCTCCATGGCTGCCTCGCCCTCGGCGTGATTCCGGCCAAGCCAAGCCTCCTCTCGCCTCACTGACATGTCCACCGACTCCCCCTCGTCCCACTGAGCCGCCCCACCCACTTTCCCGTCGCCGGAGTGCACCGTGGTCGTGGTCTCCACGTTCGGCCGCCGCCCACTCCTCTCGGCCTCCACCTCATCCGAGCCATCTGAGCTCTCCCTCTCCCTCCCGACCGCGCCAACAGCCTCACCGGAGTCCTGCGCACCCTCCCCCACCCTTCATTCGTCGCCGGAGGACCGGAGCCCCTCGCCCCCAAGCTCAGCCGCCACCGGCCGCTCCTCTTGGGTGCCCCTCACCGCGGCCGCCCTAGCCCTCCCCAGCGTCGTCCTTCGCCGGGAACGGGCATAGCTCGGCTCTTCCGTCCCGCCGGTGCCCTCAGCCAAGCGGGAGACGGCCGGAGCAGCCCGCCCCGTCGCAAGCAGCTGGCCCCCTCCCCTGCCTCCTCTGTCCCGCACGGGGGAGCAGCGAGGAGGAAGACGACGCTCGCGCCTGCCCCCCTCCCCTGCCGCTGGGCCCGGCCTGATGCTAGTGGTCATGCTATGTTTTGGAGAAGTATGTACTTATGATGTTCAGTATGCCATGCTTAGATGGATATGATTCATTATTGATATGGTGGATAGTTATGTGGTTCTCTCATAATTATGTTGATATCATGCTCATGCATTGTAATTGCAACATGTATTTCATCATGGCTCGGCATATTTGCATTCAAGTTTAACCGGATTAAATTGAACTTGAACAACTGTTGGCTGAGTCATGGTGCCACCATATCAAACTGACCAGTGCAACCACGCTTACCTGTATGGGAAGGTCCTAACTGGGTCTATTGCCGTGCCTCTTGCTAGTGCCTCCAACGAGGGAATGTTATGGGCGTGCGGTACCCTGGCCCGGTAAGCAGACATAACCTTGTGTGCCCGTTGTTGTTGTTATGGATTCGGGTCCCTGTTTGGGACCGTTTATGTTTGGCCACGACGGTGGTCATTGTGTCTTTGGTAGACACGGGGCCACCCAGGACCAGCCCAGTGGGGAGTGAGTCGGAGTGGCCGGGAGAGTGTCATGGCAGTAGATCGGTTTTGTCGGAACGCCGTTGGTCCACCCGAATGGGAGTGCGAGGCCATGGGTTCCGTAGTGTGGGTACAGTGTACTAACCTCTGCAGAGTGTATATTAAAGCTATCGATAGCTGCACCCGCGGATGAGGGCCCAGTTCGTAGTTGGTCACACTACGAGTCAACAGTAATAATAATAATAATAATAATAATAATAATAATAATAATAATAATAATAATAATAATAATAATGTGCTTAATAACAACCCCGGCTCAATGATGAGATAAGTTGGTTGTGATTGCCGGAAAGATCACCGTTTGAGACCAAGTGTTGGTCAGGGTTGTGATCGCCGGAATGATCAACGTGGTATCAAGGATACCGAGTTGTTGGATATTCGTGATGTCGTGCGAGAATCATGGGTAAGGATCAAGCTCCTTGTGGTCATTCGATGATTACTACGGTATTGTTTATACCGAGCTTGATTTGATCCTGAGATGATCGTGTAATGTCCGAGTTTGGTAAGTGATGCATGTGATGGTTATGAGGTAACCCGAGCAGAATAAATGGTGCATGTAGTGTCATCATGTTGCATGCTAGTATCATCAGATTTATATGTTCATGCCATGATCAAATTGTTATAGCGATATTACGTTCATGTTGTTCATGCCATGTTATCCTGATGATCCAATGATAATTCTTGCTTAACCTGTAATTGCCATGATGTTGTTTGTCTTGAATGCTTCTGGTTATTGTGAGCTTTAAGTACATTCAATGTACTGACCTGGCGTGTCATGCCAGTTTGCAGGTTGTTCCTGGATTGCTTGCTTGGTTGGTGTTGTTCCCATGTTTGCGAGCTAGGATAAACGTTCCAGCCAGAGTCCCTGCGGATTGGAGTCCATCATCGCCATTCGTTGTTCCGCTGCTTTGAGTTGTTATGCTGCTTGTATAGAGAAACTGTGGTTAGCGTAGTGTCGTCGTGCCGATGTTATTCATTGTAATACCGAAATCCTTGTATTCATATTCGTATTGTAATAGAGATCGGTTTGTTCTATACTAAGCAGTGCCATATTTCAGAAGACTTCACCTCGATCTCTGGGCTAGAATATGGGGCGTTCCGGTTCTTCTCTGAGCCGGGGTGCCACAGCCAAGCATCCTAGCTAGGTAATATATATATATATATATATATATATATATATATATATCCAAGGGTGCTTTCGGGTTTGCGGGGCATGTGCCACCAAAGTTATGCATTGTGTATTTAAAGTTTTAAACATCCCCAATATTCCTACATATATTTGGCCACTTCCAGGTGGTTCTTGACTTCTGGCCCCTCTCATCGATCTTCGACGACGCGCCCAACCATGGGCCCGTGCGGTCAAAGTTGTGCATTGGAATTTTGAACATCACAGACCACCCTTTTCACTCATATATATTTGAGACACATGCTGGTGTGGGTGTCTTATGACCCTCTCTAACTTTATTTTTTTGCTGCAAAGACTCTGATGACGCTCAACGGACACGGGTATAATATCTTAACCGTGTGTGATACAAGTGTACTGTGAATCACCACGCCTGCGCAAGCACGAGCAAAGGTGGAGGTACTGGCTCAACCATGTGCGATGCAAGTGCGCTGTAAAATCACCATGACCACGCAAGCGCGAGCAAAGGGTGGAGGTACTGGCTTAATCGTGTGCGATGCAAGTGCGTTGTAAAACCACCACATGTGCAAGCTAAAGGCGGGTAAGTTTATTTGGAAATTAGGACGAACCGTGTGTGATAGACCAGCTAGCTAGAAATATAAAGACAAACTACCCGCCTTGAGCATTGCAAAAATCAGAGATTCCGCGCCACTTTTCCTTATTATCATACACACATATTGTTATTGGACTGTGCGCGATTTTGGGCACTCCCGCCCCGCATCAATTCCTTTACCCAAATTTTAGTAGCGTCGTACTTCAATCATCGCCCACACTCCTCCAGCACCAACCTTATAGTAAAATTGCAGTAGCCGAGGCATTTGAACCGTCGCCCACCCTCGTCCACCATCTCCACCCACCATTACTAAAGTTTTCAGTAGCTGCGGCGTATCCTCAAACACGCCCCCTCCACAGTCCCCCACCCCCCTCAAACCCTAGCTCACGGCCGCCGCCGGCGCTGCCACCAACCCCTGTCAGTCTGCCCGTTCCTCCTAGCTTAGATAATAGATTTTAGGTTACCCAACTATTCCCATACCGTCGCCCCACTCCCCTGAGTTTTTAGATGAGGCCTGCGGTGTCCCTCCCCACCAGATCCACATCCCCTGCTCCAGAATGTCGTAGCCTAAGCTCGACCATGTATCCCGGGGAGCCCGACGAGCATTCGGCCAAGAAGAGCTTTATCATGTCCTCTCCGGTGGACGTTGGCGAGGTGGCCGCCGTTCGCCCCGACCTGCAGATCCCGGAGCAACACGTCACCACGGAAACCAGCAAAGACATTGACTACGTTGCCATGCCGAAGGCTTCATGTCAGCGGTCTAGCGTATTACTGTATCTCGGGAAAGTTGGCTACGACATCAAGCTCGGCCACAGCGACGGCTTCACTTGGGCCATGTCACAGGTTAAGTGGTCCATCCCCAACCCCTCTGGATCAACTGCCATCGATCTCTTCGACGGCTCTGCCGCTGATCTCCTCCGCCAAGCGGTCAAGGATTTGCGAGCTTTATACGCCATTGAGCCCATTTTGTCATTTCTGAAGGACACATTCTATGGCGGCGGCTTGGGATCCTCAATTGCCAAGTCAGATCTCATCGACCACGACCACGAGGAGGGCACCGATGAAGGTTCTTCCAAGGTGAAACAGCCCATCTGTGACATCAAAGAGCGCACCATGGGTCTGTGCTCTTTCAACTGGAAGGATCCCGTCCATGAAATGTGAGGCAACATTCTATCAGCAAATCTTACCTTTTCTAGCTTGCCAACCTGTACCCTTTGTTGTAGTAGCATTTATCATGCGGTGCTTTAACTGTGCCATGTTTAATTATTTCAGTTATGCAAAAATGTATTGTTTAATAGGGCTATGTGATGTTTAAGTATGAATTGTCCACTTCAGTTTCACGAATGGCTATATTCGGTTGTTTATAGTGAGTAGATGCCTTGTTTATCTGTATTTGCTTGTTAGGTTGGTTGGAGTGAGCATTTTTCCAGTTATCGAGCAGATGCCTTGTTTATATGTATTTGGTTCTTAGTTTGGTTGCAGTGAGCATTTGTCTAGTTATCAAGCAGATGCCTTATTTATCTATATTTGGTTGTTAGGTTGTTTTTTAGCATTTGTCCAGTTATCAAGCAGATGCCTTGTTTATCTGTATCTGCTTGTTAGGTTGGTTGCAGTGAGAATTTGTCCAGTTTTCAAGCATATGCCCTGTTTATCTATATTTGCTTGTTAGGTTGGTTGCAGTGAGACTCTGCCCAGTTTTCAATGGCTATATTTGGTTGTTATACTGGTCATTTATACCTTGTCTATTTCAGTCACTCACAATGTGTTTTTCATTATGTGCAAGTCGGAACTGTGCCGCTCGACTACATCAATACCAGTTTGAACGGCTATATTTGGTTCCAGTTATTCCTGGTGTAGTTAACACATGCCCTTTATTTCAGTTTTACACATTTATCCATTGTGATGTTTAAGCATTACCTATGTTCTATTCATTTTCAACAATACTAGTTTGAATTGCAATATTTGATGGTTGTTAAGCCTTCTGTCGGTAACATTGCCTTCCATTTTATATCTGCTTTAACAGCATGCTGAAACCAACACATTCAAGCTATCATTTGGAGATGATGTTGTTTACCTTTGCTATATTTGTTTGATGTTAAGGTTGTTGTACTTATCATGCCTTTCCACTACTTATGCAGGACAACAACGGGAGTGTCCACCATTTTCCGCCGAGGTTAGCTTCATCCCTCGGCTTGTACTCCCCCCGTCGTTCCATAATGTAGTGCATATAGATCCAGGCCTGGACACTTTCTAGCTTCTAATATTGACTTGTTGCTTGTAGGTACATATGCCCTTGGCAAGGATCCACTCATCGACCCTTTTTGCGTATGGGGCAATGAGATATTCATGAACAAGCATCAAGTGAGAAAACGGATAAGGATTATTAGCAAAAAGATACGAATGGTGGCAAGCAAATTATTTGTTTATGCTCTATCTAACACAACAGTGAGTTGTAGGATGGTAACTACAAACTCTGCAACCTTCTCTTTTTATTGCCCATAATGAGTTGTTAGACAACAATGTCTGGATCTTTTTCGTTCGCAGTGGTTCCCGGAGTAGTTCACTCAAGATTACCTCGCAAAGTACATGATTGGTGGACACACAATGAAGGTTAAAGTATTTCATCCAGACTACAATGAGCATCGAGAAGTCATAATAAAGACAATGAAGGATGGACGGGCAGTCATCACAAGGGGTTGGCCTAGAGTCGTGCGTGCATTATGCATGGAGGAGGGCACAATATGGGCATTCCGCTTCACCTTCTCCAGCGACCAGAATGTCTTTCACCTCTCTCATTACATTCTTCAGTACAACTGTGGTTCATCATTTTTTACTTGGTGCTTCTGTAGTTCTTTAGTATATGTACCTGTGCATCGAATTATGCATTTGTGGTTGAACCTATATTTGTAATAAACATGGTTGGATATGAAATAAGTGATTGCCTACTTCCAAATTCAAAACATGTGATTTTCAAATTAGGGATTAATTGGGGATTACACTTCACACGGTTTGCGAAAGCGAAACGTCTGCGATAGATGTGGAGATCAGAAACGTTTCTAGGATCCGCTACATGTGCGATCAATCTCCACTGCATACACAACATCCTCTTGAAAACTGTTTGCGTTAGGCCACCTTGCGCAAACGTTTACCACATAAAAACTGTGTGTGATGAACAGCCTTTGCCACATAGTTTCTTCTACGCACCTTGTGTGATGCATTCAATAACACAAATGATAAAATTGTTAATATCGTGTGCAATGGCAACACTATCACAAATGATTTAACGGGGAAAATTTTGTGTGATGTACCTGTGAACGGAAACGTTTTCCTTGGAGCGACTGTGTGGGATGTACATACGAACAGAAACGTTTAGCGGGGACTAACTGTGTGGGATGTACTTGCGACCGGAAACAATTTCGCATGTATAATTGTATTTTTTAGCTCTATTGTACGTATTTCCATATTTGAGCGCTCGCCGGTCACACACAACCTCATTGTGCCGAGCGTGTGTGCCAGGAGGGTATATCCCCGACGGTTTCTGGGTCGTGTGGGAAGGACCCCCCTATCACCGTCACTCACTAGGCGACAGTTCCAAATGTCATTGCGGAAAGGGTTAAAAACCGTTTGTATAGCACTGACGCGTACCAGTGTATTATTCTTATTGGTATCTAGAGTTGTGTTATGATATCTTCCCGTGAATCCCTAATCTTGATCATACACATTTGCATGTATGATTAGTGTACGATTGAATCGGAGCATCACAACTAATGTGTTGCACTTAAGGGTAACATGGTTGAGAACAACGCTGAAAGTACCTTGTAATTTTCTAATAGTGTAGTACACAGTTAATATGGCAATGATAATATAGTATTTAATAGGAAAGCAACCCACAAAGAACATACATAGAGGTCTGGTAGGCATCTCCCAGGAGCAGTCTTTACGCTTACAAATTTACAAGAACACTTTTTGCACACACTGCAACCTCACAATAGGAGATCAGAAAATGCTACAAATCAGAGAGGGGTTAGGAAGAGATATTCGGGTTTTTTCAGGTAAGGGAGAGATGTTGTTCAAGGCTGGGTGAGTATGCTAGGTAAACAACTAGTGCTAGATACCTGGAGATGGTTTGTGCATCCTCTATAGCTGAGAGATCTCTTGCATTCTCGAAAGCCATGGTCCCTGAGTGCGCCCACATACTCGCTGGCTATGGAGGCTTCCATGTCCTCGGAAGCGGCAACAACCCCTGTGAGCTCGTGTCCAAGCCTGGAGCACCAGTGGGGGAAAATTGGAGAAGGATGAGACTGAAAACATTACTGAAGAAACTCAAGGCCAACCAAAATCTAAAGGCTAATGTAGTCGGTAAAAAATATAATTGAATAGTTCTCAAGAAATTAATAATCACAATATTTCACACAGTTTTTATATGAATCTTTTATCATCAAAGTTGTGCCTATAGTTATCTAGATGAACAGTACTCCCTCTGTAAACTAATATAAGAGTGTTTCGATTACTAAAGTAGTGATCTAAATGCTCTTATATTAGTTTACAGAGGGAGTACTATTTAGCAAAATAATACTCATATACCAAGTAGGTTCAACAATGAAGCAGCCACTGATAAGCTGATATCTCAACAAATCTAATCCCACCTAGATATTCCCTTGATAGGAACACATACTCGGGAATTACACAAAAACTTCAGCTCACAAAATCATCTTTTGGGGCAAAATTCACAAATCACGTCATATGCCCAACAACAAGCTGGACCAAAATAATAGCATAATAAAATATTTCCAAGTTTGAACCCTAGGCGAAGGGAACGGGGAGGGAGAAGGAGAAGGAGGGATCAAGGAACTTCACACAGTGGTCGTGGCTGGTGATGCAGCAGCAGGAGCAGCAGCCGCTGGCGGCGTCGTGGTTTGCCGACTAACTGCTCCCAGGCACGCCTATGGTGATGGGCAATGATCTACTGTGCAAAGCGCTGGAGATTCCAATCATAGTGCACCTCATCAAGATAAAGCTGACGGTGGAGACGGCAAGCTTCACCACCATCACTTCCATCACAAGAAGTGGAAGATGCAACGCCGGCTCCTCCACCCCTCCTCTTCCCAACACGGCAACAAACGAGGCGATGCCGCTGCCCGGACCTCCCGCCTCCTGGACAACGTTGATCTCGATCTCCCACGTCTTGTGGCCTCCTCCAACCCGAGCATCTCTTCCATGTGGATCTCGTTGTGGCCAAAATAGAGGAGATTGGGATCCTCCCCCGATGAGCAATGACAGTGTAGGTGGTGGTAGAGGTAGGCTGGATGTGGCAGCGACGACCACACCAGCTCCTCCACCCCTCCTTTCCCCACATAGCAACAATTGAGGTGATGCCGCTGATGACCCACAAGTATAGGGGATCTATCGTAGTCCTTTCGATAAGTAAGAGTGTCGAACCCAATGAGGAGCAGAAGGAAATGATAAACAATTTTCAGTAAGGTATTCTCTGCAAGCACTAAAATTATCGGTAACAGATAGTTTTGTGATAAGGTAATTTGTAATAGGTAACAAGTAATAAAAGTAAATAAGGTGAAGCAAGATGCCCAATCCTTTTTATAGCAAAGGACAAGCCCGGGCAAACTCTTATATGAAGAAAAGCACTCCCGAGGACACATGGGAATTATCATCAAGCTAGTTTTCATCACGTCCATATGATTCGCGTTTAGTACTTTGATAATTTGATATGTGGGTGGACCGGTGATTGGGTACTATCCTTCCTTGGACAAGCATCCCACTTATGATTAACCCCTATTGCAAGCATCCGCAACTACAAAAGAAGTATTAAGGTAAACCTAACCATAGCATGAAACATATGGATCCAAATCAGCCCCTTACGAAGCAACTCATAAACTAGGGTTTAAACTTTTGTCACTCTAGCAACCCATCATCTACTTATTACTCCCCAATGCCTTCCTCTAGGCCCAAACAATGGTGAAGTGTCATGTAGTCGACGTTCACATGACACCACTAGAGGAAAGACAACATACATCTCATCAAAATAACGAACGAATACCAAATTCACATGACTACTTATAGCAAGACTTCTCCCATGTCCTCAAGAACAAACGTAACTACTCACAAATCATATTCATGTCCATAATCAGAGGGGTATTAATATGCATAAAGGATCTGAACATATGATCTTCTACCGAATAAACGAACTAGCATCAACTACAACGAGTAATCAACACTACTAGCAACCCACATGTACCAATCTAAGTTTTTGGACAAAGATTGGATGCAAGAGATGAACTAGGGTTTGGGATGAGATGGTGCTGGTGAAGATGTTGATGGAGATTGACACCCTCCCGATGAGAAGGTCAATGGTGATGATTTCCCCCTCCCGGAGGGAAGTTTCCCCGGCAGAACAGCTCCGCCGGAGCCCTAGATTGGTTCCGCCAAGGTTCCGCCTCGTGGCGGCGAAGTTTCGTCCCGTGAGCTTGCTTATGATTTTTTTCCAGGATGAAAGACTCCATATAGCCAAAGATGGGAAGATGGGAAGATGAGCATCAGAGGGCTGCCAGGGGGCCCACGAGGTAGGGGCCGCACCCAGGGGGTAGGGCGCGCCCCCCACCCACTTCCTTCGCCCAATATTTTTTATATATTCAGAATAGGTCTATAATATTTGCTCCTTTTCCAGCCTAGAATTCCAGCTGCCGGCATTCTCCCTCTTCATGTAAACCTTGTAAAATAAGAGAGAATAGGCATAAGTATTGTGACATAATGTATAATAACAGCCCATAATGCAATAAATAGCAATATAAAAGCATGATGCAAAATGGACGTATCAACTCCCCCAAGCTTAGACATCGCTTGTCCTCAAGCGAAAGCCGATATCGAAAAATATGTCCACATGTTTAGAGATAGAGGTTTGATAAAGTAAAATGCGGACATGATGGCATCATGATCATTCTTATAACAACAACATATATAAATATTGTCATATGATTTCTTATGCTAAAGTAACAATTCATTCACAAATTCAAGTATGAATCAGAAACTTCATTGAGAACCAACAAACTATAATCTCAGTCATTGAAGCAATTGCAATTTATCATAACATAGGAAGTCAATATAAGAGCTTTTCAGCAAGTCCACATACTCAACCATCATTTAGTCTTTCACAATTGCTAACACTCATGCAATATTTATGGTTATGAAGTTTTAGTCGGACACAGAGAAACATAGGGGCTTATAGTTTTGCCTCCCAACCTTTTACCGCAAGGGTAATGTCAACGATAATAGTTCATGAAAACTCACATCTAATTAGCTATATATATATCAGGATCTTTCCAACACATTGTGCTTGCCAAAGGATAAAATGTGAAAAGGAAAGGTGAAGATCACCGTGACTCTTGCATGAAGTATAAGACAAGAATAAAAGATAGGCCCTTCGCAGAGGGAAGCAAAGGTTGTCATGTGCTTTTATGGTTGGATGCACAAAATCTTAATGCGAAAGAACGTCACTTTATATTTCCACTTGTGATATGGACCTTTATTATGCAGTCTGTCGCTTTCATTTCTTCCACATCACAAGATCGTATAAAGCTTATTTTCTCCACACTAATAAGTCATACATATTTAGAGAGCAATTTTTATTGCTTGCAACAATGACAACTTACTTGAAGGACCTTACTCAATCCATAGGTAGATATGGTGGATTCTTATGGCAAAACTGGGTTTAAGGATATTTGGAAGCACAAGTAGTATCTCTACTTTGTGCAAAGAATTTGGCTAGCATGAGAGGGAAAGGCAAGCTCAACATGTTGGATGATCCATGACAATATAATTTATTTCGGATATAAGAAAACATAACCCATTATGTTGTCTTCCTTGTCCAACATCAACTGTTTAGCATGTCATATTTTAATGAGTGCTCACAATCATAAAAGATGTCCAAGATAGTATATTTATATGTGAAAACCTCTCTTTCTTTATTACTTACTATTAATTGCAACGATGACCAAAGCTATGTTTGTCAACTCTCAACAACTTTTATTCATCATACTCTTTATATGTGAAGTCATTACTCTCCATAAGATCCATATGATCTCTTTATTTCTTTTTATTCTTTCTCTTTTATTTGTATCCCCTCAGGATCATAGCAAGATAATCAAGCCCTTGACCCAACACTAATCTTTATTATATATAACTCACGGACTCGATTACATAGAAGGATCATAAAGCAAAACTCAAGGCTAGATCATACTAAAACTTTATTCTACTAGATCAAGATATTACCAAAAGGATCGAACTAAGAAAAACGGTAAAGATAAAAGTGTGATGATGATACGATATCGGGGCACTCCCCCAAGCTTGGCAGTTGCCAAGGGGAGTGCCCATACCTGATACTCAATTCTTCTTTGTTGGTGAAGAAGGTGTTGATGATGATGGATAGTCACACATCGAGTGTAGGAGATCCTCCAATTTGCGGATAATGCCCTTGAGTGCGATGATATGCTCCTTCAACAAAATATTTTCACTTGTGAGATACTTGTTTTGAATGCGAGCTAACTCAATCATCTTGAAAGCTTCAATCTCCGTTGGGGTAAAGAGATTGTGATGAGGTTGAAGGGTGTCTTCGTCCACTAAGGCCGGAACTTGATCCCCCATGGCCTTCTTGATCCCATCATCCTTGTTGATCTCTCCGAGCTCTTCTCTCTTCAGCTCTATCTTCATTAGCCGAGCATCGTTGCCCTCATTGTTGGAGGAGGAGGGAGATGACATGATGCATGGCCTTGACAACCCTGGCAGAAAACAGCTCAAAACAAAAATAGGAGATATTTGTGTGGTACGATGATCAAAACCTTCGGGACATTATATAATGATTTTTTACTGACCGAAAGAAGTATCGTGCAAGATATCAGAGTCCGGAGGGTACACGAGGTGCCCACGAGGCAGGGGGCGCGCCAAGGGGGTAGGGCGCGCCCTCCACCCTCGTGAACGCCTCGTGTCCTTCCCGGACTACTTCTTATTTTCCTATTTTCTTAAATATTCCAAAACGGAGAAAAAATGCTATTAGAACTATTTTGGAGTCGGTTTACTTACCATACCACATATCTCTTCCTTTTCGGAGTCTGAAATGTTTTGGAAATTGTCCCTTATGTATTCCTCTGGGGTTACGGTTTCAATAACATTAGTTTCAACATTTATGGGATTACCTGAGATATAATGTTTGATTCTCTGATTGTTCACCACCCTCAGATTTGTGCCTTCGAAGTTGTTGATTTTTATGGCACCGGAACGATAGACCTCCTCGATGACATAAGGTACTTCCCATTTAGAGAGGAGTTTTCCTGTAAAAAATCTTAAACGAGAGTTGTATAACAATACATAATCACCTACATTAAACTCACGTTTTTGTATCCTTTTGTCATGCCATCTTTTAACTTTTTCTTTAAACAGTTTGGCATTCTCATAAGCCTGGGTTCTCCATTCATCAAGTGAGCTAATCTCAAAAAGCCTCTTCTCACCGGCAAGTTTGAAATCATAATTGAGCTCTTTAATGGCCCAGTATGCCTTATGTTCTAGTTCAAGAGGTAACTGACATGCTTTACCATAAACCATCTTATATGGAGACATACCCATAGGATTTTTATATGCAGTTCTATAAGCCCATAATGCATCTTCAAGTTTCTTGGACCAATTCTTTCTAGATCTATTAACAGTCTTTTGCAAAATTAATTTAAGCTCTCTATTACTCAGTTCTACTTGACCACTAGACTGTGGATGATATGGAGATGCAATTCTATGATTAACATCATACTTAGCAAGCATTTTACGGAAAGCACCATGAATAAAATGTGAACCACCATCAGTCATTAAATATCTAGGGACTCCAAACCTTGGAAAAATAACTTCTTTAAGCATCTTAATAGAGGTGTTATGATCAGCACTACTAGTTGGAATAGCTTCTACCCACTTAGTAACATAATCAACAACAACTAAAATATGTGTATATCCATTAGAGGAAGGAAACGGTCCCATATAAGCAAAGCACCAAACATCAAATGGTTCAATAACAAGTGAATAATTCATAGGCATTTATTGATGTCTACTAAAATTACTAATTCTTTCACATTCATCACAAGACAAAACAAACTTACGGGCTTCCTTGAAGAGAGTAGGCCAATAAAAACCGGATTGCAATACCTTATGTGCAGTTCTATCGCCAGCATGGTGTCCTCCATAAGCCTCAGAGTGACACTTGCATAGGATCTGTTCCAGTTCATGCTCAGGTACACAACGTCTAATAACACCATCTACTCCTTCTTTATAAAGGTGTGGGTCATCCCAAAAGTAATGTCTTAAATCATAGAAGAACCTTTTTCTTTTGCTGGTATGTGAAACTAGGTGGTATAAATTTAGCAACAATATAATTAGCATAATCAGCATACCATGGAGCAGTACGAGAAGCATTTATGACAGCTAATTGTTCATCAGGAAAGCTATCATCAATAGGTAGTGGGTCATCAAGAACATTCTCTAACCTAGACAAGTTGTCTGCAACGGGGTTCTCAACTCCCTTTCTATCAAGTATCAATAATATGCAAATCAAATTCTTGTAGCAAGAGAACCCATCTAATAAGTCTAGGTTTAGCATCTTTCTTTTCCATAAGATATTTAATAGCAGCATGATCAGTGTGAACAGTTACTTTATAATCAACAATATAAGGTCTGAACTTATCACAAGCACATACAACTGCTAAAAATTCCTTTTCAGTAGTAGCATAATTTCTTTGGGCACTCTCCAGAGTCTTACTAGCATATTGGATAACATTTAATTTCTTATCAACTCTTTGTCCTAGAATAGTCCCTACGGCATAATCACTAGCATCACACATAATTTCAAAGGGTAAATTCCAATCAGGTGGCACTCTCCAATCAGGTGGCTGAACAATAGGTGCAGAAATCAAAGCTTTCTTAAGTACTTCAAATGCTTCTACACAATCCTCATCAAAGACAAAAGGAACATCTTTTTGTAAGAGATTAGTCAGAGGCCTGGAAATTTTAGAGAAGTCCTTAATGAACCTCCTATAAAAACCGGCATGACCAAGGAAACTTCTTATACCTTTGATGTCCTTAGGACACGGCATCTTTTCAATAGCATCAACCTTAGCTTTATCAACTTCAATACCTCTTTCAGAAATTTTATGCCCCAAGACAATACCTTCATTAACCATAAAGTGGCACTTCTCCCAATTCAAGACAAGGTTTCTTCACATCTCTGCAAAACTCGATCAAGGTTGCTTAAGCAATCACCAAAAGAAGTTCCATATACAGAAAAATCATCCATGAATACCTCAACAATCTTTTCAAAAAAGTCCGAGAATATAGTAGTCATACATCTTTGGAAGGTAGCAGGTGCATTGCATAAACCAAAAGGCATACGTCTACAAGCAAAGGTACCGAAAGGGCAGGTAAAAGTTGTCTTTTCTTGATCCTCTTTTGACACAGGTATTTGAGAGAAACCAGAATAACCATCTAGAAAGCAAAAATGTGTATGTTTGGATAATCTTTCTAGCATTTGATCAATAAAAGGTAAAGGGTAATGATCCTTTTTAGTAGCTTTACTTAATTTGCGGAGATCAATTACCATTCTATAACCTGTAACAATTCTTTGTGGGATCAGTTCATCTTTATCATTAGGAACAACAGTAATACCTCCCTTCTTAGGGACACAATGGACAGGACTTACCCACTGACTATCAGCAATGGGATAAATTATACCTGCCTCCAGAAGCTTTAGTATTTCTTTTCTTACCACTTCTTTCATCTTAGGATTTAACCATCGTTGGTGATCAACAACCGGTTTCGCGTCTTTCTCCAATTTCATTTTGTGCTGGCATAGAGTGGGACTAATGCCCTTAAGATCATCAAGAGTATATCCAATAGCAGCACGGTGCTTCTTCAGAGTTTTCAATAATTTCTTTTCTTCATGCTCTGAAAGGTTAGCACTAATAATAACAGGATATATCTCTTTCTCATTAAGATAAGCATATTTAAGAGTATCAGGTAAAGGTTTAAGCTCAAACACGGGGTTACCCTTGGGTGGAGGAGGATCCCCTAGGATTTCAACAGGCAAGTTGTGTTTCAAAATTGGTCCCTGTTTAAAGAATACTTCATCTATTTCCCTTCTTTCATTCATAAACATATCATTTTCATGGTCTAGCAAATATTGTTCTAAAGAATCACTAGGAGGCACGGCAATAGAAGCGAGACCAATAATTTCATCTTTACTAGGCAATTATTTATCATGGGGTTGTCTACGAAATTTAGCAAAATTAAACTCATGAGACATATCCCCCAAACCAATAGTAACTACATCCTTTTTGCAGTCTATCTTAGCATTAACAGTATTCAAGAAGGGTCTACCAAATATAATGGGACAAAAGTCATCTTGGGGGGAACCAAGAACAAGAAAATCAGCAGGATATTTAACTTTCCCACACAAGACTTCAACATCTCTAACAATCCCAACTGGTGAAATAGTGTCTCTATTGGCAAGCTTAATAGTAACATCAATTTCCTCTATCTCAGCAGGTTCAATATCATGCATAAGTTCTTTATATAAGGAATGAGGTATTGCACTTGCACTAGCACCCATATCACATAAGCCATGATAGCAATGATCTCCTATTTTAACAGAAATAACAGGCATGCCTACAACAGGTCTATGTTTATTTTTAGTATCGGGTCTAGCAATTCTAGCAGCTTCATCACAGAAGTAAATAACGTGCCCATCAATATTATCGGCCAAGAGATCTTTAAACCATAGCAACACTAGGTTCAACTTTAATTTGCTCAGAGGGAGTAGGTGTTCTAGTATTACTCTTACGAACTACAGTTGAAGCTTTAGCATGATCCTTTATTCTAATTGGGAAAGGTGGTTTTTCAATATAAGCAGTAGGAACAACAGAATCATTATAAGTGATAGTATTTTCTTAAACTTTAATAGGATCAACTACTTTTACTTCAATGGGAGGATTATATTTAAACCACTTCTCCTTAGGGAGATTAACATTAGTAGCAAAGGATTCACAGAAAGAAGCTATTATCTTAGAGTCAAGTCCATGTTTAGTGCTAAATTCACGGATAGCATCCGTATCCATAAAAGATTTAACACAATCAAACTTAGGTGTTATACCTTACTCCTTACCTTCGTCGAGATCCCAATCTTCAGAGTTGCGTTTAATTCTTTCCAAGCAATCCCATTTGAATTCAATAGTCTTCATCATAAAAGAACCAGTACAAGAAGTATCAAGCATGGAGCGATTATTGAGGGAAAGCCGAGCATAAATTTTTTGAATAATAATTTCTCTTGAGAGCTCATAATTAGGGCATGAATATAACATTGACTTAAGACTCCCCCAAGATTGAGAGATGCTTTCTCCTTCGCGAGGCCAAAAATTATATATATAATTATGATCACAATTAACAAGATGCATAAGATAAAACTTCTTATGAAATTCCAATTTCAATCGGTTGTAGTTCCATGATCCCATATCATCACATAGCCTAAACCATGTCAATGCCTTTCCCTTCAAATATAAAGGGAAGACCTTCTTCTTGATAACATCCTCGGGCATACCTGCAAGCTTAAATAATCCACAAACTTCATCCACATAGATTAGGTGCAAATCGGGATGTAATGTTCCATCTCATGTAAAAGGATTAGCTAGCAGTTTCTTTATCATACCTGAAGGAATTTCAAAGTAAACATTTTCAGTAGGTTGAGGAGCAACTCTTTTCTCTACTGGTCGGGGTGAAGATACCACGAACAAGCCCCTCAAAGGATTATGTTCCATAGTAACAAGTGACAGTAAATTTCAGCACACTATATAAATTTTTCCTTACCAAATTCCACCTACCAAAGGCGCTTCACTCCCCGGCAACAGCGCCAGAAAAGAGTCTTGATGACCCACAAGTATAGGGGATCTATCGTAGTCCTTTTGATAAGTAAGAGTGTCAAACCCAACGAGGAGCAGAAGGAAATGATAAGCAGTTTTCAGTAAGGTATTCTCTGCAAGCACTGAAATTATCGGTAACAGATAGTTTTGTGATAAGGTAATTTGTAACAGGTAACAAGTAATAAAAGTAAATAAGGTGCAGCAAGATGGCCCAATCCTTTTTGTAGCAAAGGACAAGCCTGGACAAACTCTTATATGAAGGAAAGCGCTCTCGAGGACACATGGGAATTATCTACAAGCTAGTTTTCATCATGTTCATATGATTCGCGTTCGGTACTTTGATAATTTGATATGTGGGTGGACCGGTGCTTGGGTACTGTCCTTCCTTGGACAAGCATCCCACTTATGATTAACCCCTATTGCAAGCATCCACAACTACAAAAGAAGTATTAAGGTAAACCTAACCATAGCATGAAACATATGGATCCAAATTAGCCCCTTACGAAGCAACTCATAAACTAGGGTTTAAGCTTCTATCACTCTAGCAACCCATCATCTACTTATTACTCCCCAATGCCTTCCTCTAGGCCCAAACAATGGTGAAGTGTCATGTAGTCGACGTTCACATGACACCACTAGAGGAAAGACAACATACATCTCATCAAAATATTGAACGAATACCAAATTCACATGACTACTTATAGCAAGACTTCTCCCATGTCCTCAGGAACAAACGTAACTACTCACAAATCATATTCATGTTCCTAATCAAAGGGGTATTAATATGCATAAAGGATCTGAACATATGATCTTCCACCAAATAAACCAACTAGCATCAACTACAAGGAGTAATCAACACTACTAGCAACCCACAGGTACCAATCTGAGATTTTAGGACAAAGATTGGATACAAGAGATGAACTAGGGTTTGGGATGAGATGGTGTTGGTGAATATTATGATGGAGATTGACCCCCTCCCGATGAGAGGATCGATGGTGATGCCAATGGTGATGATTTCCCCTCCCGGAGGAAAGTTTCCCCAGCAGAACAGCTCCGCTGGAGCACTAGATTGGTTCCGCCTCATGGTGGCAGAGTTTCATCCCGTGATCTTGCTTATGATTTTTTTTCCAGGACGAAAGACTCCATATAGCCAAAGTTGGGCATCAGAGGGCTGTCAGGGGGCCCACGAGGCAGGGGACGCGCCCAGGGGGTAGGGCGCCCCCCCCCCACCCTCATGGAAGGTGGGTGGCCCCCTCTGGTACTTCTTCGCCCAATATTTTTTATATATTCTAAAACGTGCTCTCGTGAAGTTTTAGGACTTTTGGACTTGAGCAGAATAGGTCTTTAATATTTGCTCCTTTTCCGGCCCAGAATTCCAGTTGCCGGCATTCTCCCTCTTCGTGTAAACCTTGTAAAATAAGAGAGAATAGGCATAAGTATTGTGACACAATGTGTAATAACAGCCCATAATGCAATGAATATAAATATAAAAGAATGATGCAAAGTGGACGTATCAGCCGCCGCCCGGAGCTCCCGCCTCGTTGGACCGCGTTGGTTTCGACCTCCCACCTCATGTGGATCCTTCATCCCGAGCACCTCTTCCCCTCAAGAAAAGCCACTCGTAGACGTTGACTCGGCCCACCAAGAGTGTCCCAGACCGGTGGAGCCCCGTGTTGCTCGTGTTGGGATAGGATGGCATGGAGGCCTTTTGGGTCTCATGCACAGGGGCTAGGAAGTAGATTCGATTGTGTACGATTTTTTCCAGAGAAAGTACGTGTGTATGCTTTGTTTTTGGTTTATTTCATCCTACGTGCAATGTTTGGTTTCCTTCCTATGTGTAGCGTTCAGTTTCCTTTTTCTTCTATCAAGAGGGAGTGCCAAGAAATCTTCATTGGTTTCCTATTTCGATCTGTTAGAAGAGATCTACTTTTAAATCTCAATCGTTTATTAACACAAAATCGGATAGAAAAGGATGACGTATGGAGAACTATGAAAGGCTCCTCCCTTTAATATTAGGTGTAGATATAGATTGTGGAAATCCAACTCGGTGTCCAGGCTCATCTGCTCCCGCTCAGAAAAATCAAAACAAATACTACAAAAAAGTCAAAAAATCCAAAAAAATGTATGGTAGATAATTTGATGCGTGAGATCCGCTCCAAATTTCAACTCATTTGGACATCTGAGAGTTCTCGACAAAAAAGACAAATCGGGTTAGAAAAGTGTTTGAACATTTAACTTTTTTACAGACCCTGAATTTTCTTTATTGCCGAGAGCTGCTCAGATGTCCAAATGAGTTAAAATTTGGAGGGGACCTCGCGCATCAAATTATCTACCACACAAAAATGGGATTTTTTTTTGAATTTTTCTAGTATTTGTTTTGATTTTTTTCTAAGTGCGGGTGCAGATGAGCCCGGGAGCAGAAACTCCGTGTCAGATAGATTGGGACTTTAATACTTCCTCCATTCCCTTATACAAGGCCACTATGAAAAATACATTTTGCATCTATACAAGGCCACTAACAGTAATCAAGGAAAAAATTAATGATGCTTTCTCGTACTAGTAACTTGTTTAATACTTGCATGCATGTAGTCATAATGACACTACACTACTTCCTTCCAAATCCTTCCTTGCATGTATGTAGGCATATTACTGATTCTGGATAACGAAAAGAAAAATTAGCTTGCAAAGCAGTCATTAAATTTTACCTTGGTACTGAAGGAAATATGCCCTAGAGGCAATAATAAAGTTGTTATTTATATTTCCTTATATCATGATAAATATTTATTATTCATGCTAGAATTGTATTAACTAGAAACTTAGTACATGTGTGAATACATAGACAAACAGAGTGTCACTAGTATGCCTCTACTTGACTAGCTCATAAATCAAAGATGGTTAAGTTTCCTAGCCATGGACGAAGAGTTGTAATTTGATAAGCGGGATCACATCATTGGAGAATGATGTGATTGACTTGACCCATCCATTAGCTTAGCACGATGATCGTTACAGTTTCATTGCTACTGCTTTCTTCATGACTTATACATGTTCCTCAGACTATGAGATTATGCAACTCCCAAATATCGGAGAAACACTTTGTGTGCTATCAAACGTCACAACATAATTGGGTGATTATAAAGATGCTCTACAGGTGTGTCCGATGGTGTTTGTTGAGTTGGAATAGATCAAGATTAGGATTTGTCACTCCGTGTATCGGAGAGGTGTCTCTGGGCCCTCTCGGTAATGCACATCACTCTAAGCCTTGCAAGCATTGTGACTAATGAGTTAGTTGCGGGATGATGCATTACGGAACGAGTAAAGAGACTTGACGGTAACGAGATTGAACTAGGTATGAGGATACCGACGATCGAATCCCGGGCAAGTAACATACCGATGACAAAGGGAACAACGTATATCGTTATGCGGTTTGACCAATAAAGATCTTCGTAGAATATGTGGGAGCCAATATGAACATGCAGGTTCCGCTATTGGTTATTGACCGGAGGCGTGTCTCGGTTATGTCTACATAGTTCTCGAACCCGTAGGGTCCGCACGCTTAACGTTTGGTGATGATCGGTATTATGAGTTTATGTGTTTTGATGTACCGAAATTTGTTCAGAGTCTCGGATGAGATCGGGGACATGACGAGGAGTCTCGAAATGGTCGAGGCATAAAGATCGATATATTGGAAGGCTATATTCAGACATCGTAAAGGTTCCAAGTGATTCGGGTATTTTTCGGAGTACTGGAGAGTTATGGGAATTTGTATTGGGCCTTAATGGGCCATACGGGAAAGGAGATAAAGGCCTCAAGGGTGGATGTGCCCCTTCCCCATGGACTGGTCCGAATTGGACTAGGGAAAGGAGGCGCCTCCTTCCTTCCTTCTCCTTCTCCCTTCCCTTTTTCCTATTCCATGTGGGAGGTGGAATCCTACTAGGACTAGGGAGTCCTAGTAGGACTCCACACTTTGGGCACGCCCTATGATGGCCGGCCTCCTCCTCCCTCCATCCTTTATATACGTGGCCAAGGGGCACCCCATAGACACACACGTTGTTTTTTACAGCCGTGTGCGGTGCCCCCCTCCACCATAATCCACGTCGGTCATATTGTAGCCGTGCTTAGGTGAAGCCCTGTTCCGGTAACATCATCATCACCGCCATCACGCCGTCGTGCTGACGAAGCTCTCCCTCGACACTTTGCTGGATCGTGAGTTTGTGGGACTTCACTGAGCCAAACGTGTGTAGATCGCGGAGGTGTTGTACTTTCCGTACTAGGATTGGTCGATCGTGAAGACGTACGACTACATCAACCGCGTTGTCATAATGCTTCTGCTTACGGTCTACGAGGGTACGTAGAAAACACTCTCCCCTCTTGTTGTTATGCATCACCATGATCTTGCGTGTGCGTAGGTAATTTTATGAAATTACTGCGTTCCCCAACAGTGGCATCCGAGCCAGGTCTATGCGTAGATGTTATATGCACGAGTAGAACACAAAGGAGTTGTGGGCATGGGTATATACGTACTGCTTGCCGTCACTAGTTGATTCTTGATTCGGTGGTATTGTTGGATGTAGTGGCTCAGGCCAACATTACGCGTATGCTTACGCGAGACTGGTTCTACCAACGTGCTTCGCACATAGGTGGCTAGTGGGTGTATGTTTCTCCAACTTTAGTTGAATTGGATTCAATGAACAGGGTTCTTTCTGAAGATCAAAAAGCAATCACTATATCGCATTGTGGTTTTTGATGCGTAGGTAAGAACGGTTCTTGCTCAGCCCGTAGCAGCCACGTAAAACTTGCAACAACAAAGTAGAGGACGTCTAACTTGTTTTTGCAGGGTATGTTGTGATGTGATATGGTCAAGACGTGATGAGATATAAATTGTTGTATGAGATGATCATGTTTTGTTGAAGTTATCGGCAACTGGCAGGAGCCTTATGGTTATCTCTTTATTGCATAAGATGCAAGCGCCATATAATTGCTTTACTTTATCGCTATGCGATAGAAATAGTTGCAAAAGAAATAGTTGGTGAGACGACCATGTGATGACACATTGATAGAGATCAAGATGATGGAGATCATGGTGTCATGCCGGTGACGATAGAGATCATGACGGTGTTTTGGAGATGGAGATCAAAGGCACAAGATGATGATGGCCATATCCTGTCACATATTTTGATTGCATGTGATGTTTATCCTTTATGTATCTTATTTTGCTTAGTTCGACGGTAGCATTATAAGATGATCTCTCACTAAATTTCAAGGTATAAGGGTTCTCCTTGAGTATGCACCGTTGCGACAGTTCGTCATGCCGAGGCACCACGTGATGATCGGGTGTGATAAGCTCTATGTTCACATACAACGGGTGCAAGCCAGTTTTGCACACGTGGAATACTCGGGTTAAACTTGACGAGCCTAGCATATGCAGATGTGGCCTCGGAACACTGGAGACCGAAAGGTCGAGCGTGAATCATATAGTAGATATGATCAACATAGTGATGTTCACCATTGAAAACTACTCCATCTCACGTGATGATCGGACATGGTTTAGTTGATTTGGATCACGTGATCATTTAGATGACTAGAGGGATGTCTATCTAAGTGGGAGTTCTTAAATAATATGATTAATTGAACTTTAATTTATCATGAACTTAGTCATAATAGTATTTGCATATCTATGTTGTAGATCAATAGCTTGCGATGTAGCTCCCCGTTTATTTTTTGGTATGTTCCTAGAGAAAAATAAGTTGAAAGATGATAGTAGCAATGATGCGGACTAGGCCCGTGATCTAAGGATTATCCTCATTGCTGCACAGAAGAATTATGTCCTTGATGCATCGCTAGGTGACAGACCTATTGCAGGAGCAGATGCACACGTTATGAACGTTTGACAAAGCTCGATATGATGACTACTTAATAGTTTAGTGCACCATGCTTTACGGTTTAGAATCGGGACTTCAAAAAAACGTTTTGAATGCCACGAAACATTTAAGATGTTCTAAGAGTTGAAATTGGTATTTCATACTCATGCCCGTGTCGAGAGGTATGAGACCTCTGACAGTACTTTGCCTACAAGGTGGAGGAGAATAGCTCAACCAGTGAGCATGTGCTCAGATTGTCTGGGTACTACAATTGCTTGAATCAAGTGGGAGTTAATCTTCCAGATAAGATAGTAATTGATAAAGTTCTCTAGTCACTATCACCAAGTTACTAGAACTTAGTGATGAACTATAATATGAAAGGGATGACGAAAGTAATTCCCAAGCTCTTTGCGATGCTGAAATCGGTGAAGGTAGAAATCAAGAAATAGCATCAAGTGTTTATGGTTAACAAGACCACTAGTTTCAAGAAAATGGCAAAGGGAAAGAAAGAGGAACTTCAAAGAAGAAAGGCAAGCAAGTTGCCACTCCCATGAAGAAGCTCAAAGCTAGACCCAAGCCTGGAACTAAAGCATAAAGGGACAAAGGGAAGAAATGGGAACTTCAAGAATAATGGCAAGCAAGTTGCTGCTCAAGTGAAAAAACCCAAGTCTGGACCTAAGCCTGAAACTAAGTGCTTCTACTGCAAAGGGACTGGTCACTGGAAGCGGAACTACCCAAGTAATTGGCGGATAAGAAGGATGGCAAAGTGAACATAGGTATATTTGATATACATGTTATTGATGTGTACTTTACTAGTGTTTATAGCAACCCCTTGATATTTGATACTAGTTCAGTTACTAAGAATAGTAACTCGAAACGGGAGTTGCAGAATGAACAGAGACTGGTTAAGGGTGAAGTGACGATGTGTATTGGAAATGGTTCCAAAATTGATATGATCATCATCGCACACTCCCTATACTTTCGGGATTAGTGTTAAACCTAAAATAAATGTTATTTAGTGTTTGCGTTGAGCATGAATATGATTGGATCATGTTTATTGCAATACAGTTATTCATGTAAGTTAGAGAATAATTGTTGTTCTGTTTACATGAATAAAACCTTCTATGGTCATACACCCAATGAAAATGGTTTGTTGGATCTCGATCGTGGTGATACACATTTTCATAATATTGAAGCCAGAAGATGCAAAGTTAATAATGATAGTGCAACTTATTTGTGGCATTGCCTTTTAGGTCATATTGGTGTAAAGCGCATGAAGAAAATCCATGCTGATGGGCTTTTGGAATCACTTGATTATGAATCAGTTGATGCTTGCGAACCATGCCTCATGGGCAAGATGACTAAGACTCCGTTCTCCGGAACAATGGAGCGAGCAATAGATTTGTTGGAAATCATACATACTGATGTATGTGGTCCGATGAATATTGAGGCTCGCGGCAGGTATCATTATTTTTCTGATCTTCACAGATGATTTGAGCAGATATGAGTATATCTAATTGATGAAACACAAGTCTGAAACATTTGAAAAGTTCAAAGAATTTCAGAGTGAAGTGGAGAATCATCGTAACAAAAATAGAAGTTTCTACGATATGATTGCAGAAGTAAAATATTTGAGTTACGAGTTTGGCTTCAGTTAAAACAATGTGAAATAGTTTCACTACTCACGCCACCTGGAACACCACAGTGTAATGGTGTGTCCGAACGCCGTAACCGTACTTTATTAGATATGGTGTGATCTATGATGTCTCTTACCGATTTACCACTATCGTTTTGGGGTTATGCATTAGAGACAGCTACATTCACGTTAAATAGGGCACCATCTAAATCCGTTGAGACGACACCATATGAACTATGGTTTGGCAAGAAACCTAAGCTATCGTTTCTTAAAGTTTGAGGTTGCAATGCTTATGTGAAAAAGTTTCAACCTGATAAGCTCAAACCCAAATCAGAGAAGTGTGTCTTCATGGGATACCCAAAAGAAAATGTTGGGTACACCTTCTATCATAGATCCGAAGGCAAGTTATTCATTGCTGAGAATGGATCCTTTCTAGAGAAGGAGTTTCTCTCAAAAAAAGTGAGTGGGAGGAAAGTAGAACTTGATGAGGTAACTGTACCTGCTCCCTTATTGGAAAGTAGTTCATCACAGAAATCTGTTCCTGTGACTACTACACCAATTAGTGAGGAAGCTAATGATGATGATCATGTAACTTCAGATCAAGTTACTACCGAACCTCGTAGGTAAACCAAAGTGAGATTCGCACCAGCATGGTACGGTAATCTTGTTCTGGAGGTCATGTTACTTGACCATGATGAAGCTACAAACTATGAGGAAGCGATGATGAGCCCAGATTCCGCGAAATGGCTTGAGGCCATGAAATCTGAGATGAGATCCATGTATGAGAACAAAGTATGGAATTTGATTGACTTGCCCATTGATCGGCGAGCCATTGAGATTAAATGGATCTTCAAAACGCTGATAGTAGTGTTACTATCTACAAAGCTAGAATTGTCGCAAAAGGTTTTCAACAAGTTCAAGGTGTTGACTACGTTGAGAGTTTCTCACTCGTATCTATGCTTAAGTCTGTCCGAATCATGTTAGCAATTGCCGCATTTTATGAAATCTGGCAAATGGATAAACAAAATTGCATTCCTTAATGGATTTATTAAAGAAGAGTTGTATATGATGCAACCAGAAGGTTTTGTCAATCCTAAAGGTGCTAACAAAATATGCAAGCTCCAGCGATCCATCTATGGACTAGTGCAAGTATCTCGGAGTTGGAATATATGCTTTGATAAGTTGATCAAAGCATATAGTTTTATACAGACTTACGGTGAAGCCTGTATTTACAAGAAAGTGAGTGAGAGCACTACAGCATTTCTGATAAGTATATGTGAATGACATATTGTTGATCGGAGATAATGTAGAATTATTCTGCAAAGCATAAAGGAGTGTTTGAAAGGAGTTTTTCAAAGAAAGACCTCGGTGAAGCTTCTTACACATTGAGCATCAAGATCTGTAGATATAGATCAAGACGCTTGATAAGTTTTTCAATGAGTACATACCTTGACAAGATTTTGAAGTAGTTCAAAATGGAACAAGTCAAAGAAAGAGTTCTTGCCTGTGTTACAAGGTGTGCAACTGAGTAAAACTCAAAGCCCGACCACGGCAGAAGATAGAAAGAGAATGAAAGTCATTCCCTATGCATTGGCCATAGGTTCTATAAAATATGTTGTCGGTGTCAAAACCGGCGGATCTCGGGTAGGGGGTCCCGAACTGTGCGTCTAGGCCGGATGGTAACAGGAGGCAAGGGACACAAAGTTTTACCCAGGTTCGGGCCCTCTTGATGGAGGTAAAACCCTACGTCCTGCTTGATTAATATTGATGATATGGGTAGTACAAGAGTAGATCTACCACAAGATCGGAGAGGCTAAACCCTAGAAGCTAGCCTATGGTATGATTGTTGTTCTGTATGTTGTCCTACGGACTAAAACCCTCCGGTTTATATAGACATCGGAGAGGGTTAGGGTTACACAAAGTCGGTTACAATGGTAGGAGATCTATATATCCGTATCGCCAAGCTTGCCTTCCACGCCAAGGAAAGTCCCTTCCGGACACGGGACGAAGTCTTCAATCTTGTATCTTCATAGTCCAGGAGTCCGGCTGAAGGTATAGTCCGGCCATCCGGACACCCCCTAATCCAGGACTCCCTCAATAGCCCCTGAACCAGGCTTCAATGATGATGAGTCCGGCACGCAGATTGTCTTCGGCATTGCAAGGCGGGTTCCTCCTCCAAGTACTTCATAGAAGATTTTGAACACAAAGATAGTGTCCGGCTCTGCAAAATAAGTTTCCACATATTGTCATAGAGAGAATAATATTTACACAAATCTAATCTGCTGACGTATTCCATAGTGCGACGCACCACGGCCAAGCCTTTATTCAAATCATTTTATTATCCCACCTCAGCGTGTCACGCGAGGCGGTTTCCTTGGCCCGTCTTGTTAAAGCAGAGATCGTGTCCCCTTATTCCAGGATTATCATCAATACGGGCATGGGTAACCCAACCGCGCCATTGATTACGGCGCTTGGAGATAAGCGAGTTTTACCACGCTGGTGGGGACACGTAGTTGCGTCCACCCATATAAGGGGATAAGGATCCACCTTTTCACCTACGCCTTCTTCCTCCTTTGCCTATCCATTTTCGCGCACTCGAGCTCCAGCGCCAAAATCCGCACTCCCCACCTCAACCTTCTCCAGCCATGTCCGGAGCGGGAGGCAAGTGGATGGTCTCCTCCGTCACGGAGGGACACATCAAAAAACTGAGGAAGGCCGGATACTTGTCTAACGACATCGCGCACCGGCTTCCCGAAGAGGGGCAGCTCCTCCCCACCCCAAGGCCCCATGAGAGGGTAGTGTTCCTTCCCCACTTCCTCCGTGGACTGGGCTTTCCTATCCACCCATTCGTCCGGGGACTCATGTTCTACTACGGCCTGGATTTCCATGATCTGGCCCCGAACTTTATCCTCAACATCTCGGCGTTTATCGTCGTGTGCGAGGCTTTCCTCTGCATCCACCCCCATTTCGGCCTATGGGTCAAGACTTTTAATGTCAAGCCGAAGGTGGTGCGCGGCAACCAGTCGGAGTGCGGAGGCGCCATGGTGGGCAAGATGCCCAACGTCTTATGGCTCGAGGGATCCTTTGTGGAGACCCTGAAGGGGTGGCAATCGGGGTGGTTTTACATCACCGAGCCGCGCGACCCTGAGTGGGTCGCAGCCCCCGAGTTCCGATCCGGACCCCCAACGCGGCTCACGTCCTGGAAAGAGACGGGCCTGTCGTGGGGCAGCAAAGGAGAGGTGACTGGACTGCAAACATGCATCCAAACCCTGGTGGACAAGCAGCTCAAGCTTGTCAACGTAGTCCAGGTCATGTTCATCCGCCGGATCCTCCCGTGTCAACAACGGGCCTTCAATCTGTGGGAGTTCAACCCGGCGCAGCACCGAACTCTGAGCAGGCTCTTCGACACGACGTACAAAGATGTCTGGAAGGTGCTTTTCAAGGGTGCCGAGGCTCTCGCATCTGCTACCAAGGATCGCGGATTCAGCACGCAGCATCACGCCAGCGCGGTAAGTTGTTTGTGCCTTTTACAGGGTATTAGTTTTTCATAGTTTAACTCTATGCGGGATCTAAGCTCCCTTACCTCTGACAGGTTTGGTAGGCGAAGTCCGGACAGATCCATTGTCCGGCTCCTTTGCCCGAAGACCCAGCCGATGCCCGCTTGGCAAAGTTGCTGGTTCCGGCACCCTATGTGGTGCCGGAGAAGAAGGCCACGAAGAGGGCCACGGGGACTCGAAAAAGTGCCCGGCGCCAGGAGGTGTCGGGTTCATCATCCAACGGCTCCAAGGCGCTGTCCTCCCGTGAAGACGAGGAGGAGGAAGAAGAGACCTCTCCCCCTCCAGCGGGGGGAGAGAAGAAAAGGAAGGCCACCCTTACAGAGGAGGCCGAAGGGTCCAAGAAGGGGAAAACCCTTCCTCCGGACTACTCCACCGACGCCGACGACGGCGGAGAGGAGTGGCCGCTCAGGGCCAAGCCCCTGGCGAAATTGTAAGTATCCGGATACCAGAGTAATTCATAACATTCCTTTATTGCACAGCTTTCCCTTATGTCGAATATGTTTGTGCAGCCCACCCAAAGACCAGCTCGATGCGTCGTCGAGCGGTTCACTGGACTCGTCGGATGTGAATTCGCTTCTGACGGCTTCCTCCCCCCGCCCTACGGACGACGCCGAAGTGTTGGCCCAACAGGTTCCAAGCCAGGAGGAGGTGGTCCTGGAGGCGCCGCAAGGCGACCTCCCGGACTCCAGGAGTAAAGGGAATAAAACCCCCCAGGGCTCCAAGTCCAGCTCTAGGCCGGACACCGCTCCGGAACCTTCAAAGGTTCCAGAGTCCGGCGGGCGACCTCCTTCCAAGAGGAGCAAGCCCACCGTGCCGGTGACCCCCGTCCAACCGGAGGCACCGGACAATCTGTTGGAGGTGCTCAAAGGCGCCTCCATCGACGAGGAGCACCGCACTATTATGAGTGCGGTGGTCTAGAAGGTTCAGTCCGCCAAGAGCGGACTGACTGAAGCTTGTGCTAGCCTTTTAACAGGCTTTGAGGTAAGTAAAGAATGTGTAAATAATATTACCGCATAGACAGTAGCCCCTGATGCTCTGTTTGGCGTTTGGGAAGAAAAGCCGAATAGAGGATCAAATTAAATTCGCAGGAGTCTAACAAAAAAGAGTCAATATGCGTATGCAGGCTTCTCTGCTGATGTCCGCCGTACTGACTGCGGAAGTGGACACGCTAAAGCAGAACCTCGAGCAGTCCGAGCAAGAGCTCGGGCGTGCCAAGAAGCAGCTCGAGGACAAGGAAGGTAAGAAATACCTTGTTTAAATATATAAAAAAAAGGTGCAATTGCAAAAAATGACAGGATTATCGTGGCTATTGTAGGGGCCACGTCTGAGGTGGCGACCCTTAAGCAAGCGCTGGTCGAGGCCGAGAAGAGGGCGGCCACGGAGCGCACCGAGCGGGAGAAGTATGAGGCCCAGGTTGGCAAGGTGCATCAAGAGCTCCAGGTTCTCATGAAAAAACATGAGAGTTTGGAGCTTGACTCAAAGACGCGAGCGTCCGAGCTCGCGGCGGCTATTGAAAATGCCAAGTCTGCCAAGGCCGAATCCCAGAAGACCCTCCAGGAGTTGGATGCGGTGAAAAAGATAGCGGCGGGTAAGGCATTCTTTATGCAAAGCAAACACATAAACGTGAGTTACTTGTTACTTACCCGAATCCGGAGCTCTCCAGGAGCGTTCGCAGATCTTCCCCGTAGCGTGTCTAATGCCGCCGCATTCTATCAAGCCGAGGAGGGCAGCTCGATAGAGAAGGTGTTCTGGTCTCAGTATGCTAAGGACGGACACCCCGTGCCCCTGAGCGACCAGCTGAAGCAACTGGTCGAGCTCCACAAGGCGGCCGAACAGGCCATGAAGGGCCTCATAGTTCGGCTGTGGCCTGGAGAGGCTCTGCCTGGGAGCTATTTCGGGCTGGTGCGGCGGCTGGTGGGGGCCTGTCCAAGGCTCGAAGTCATCAAGCGCTCTGTCTGCATTGAAGGTGCCCGTAGGGCCCTTGCCTGTGCTAAGGTGCACTGGGGCAAGCTGGATGCTGAGAAGCTTGTGAAGGACGGGCCACCGCCGGGGAAAGAGCATCGCAAGCCCGAGAATTATTATAAGGATGTTCTGAAGGGTGCCTGCCTTATGGCGGATGAATGTTCCAGGGATGTAATTTTTGAGTAAAACTCGCTCGTTTTGTCCTGTGCGCTGAAAACTTGTTCATATGCGCTAAGCAATGCTGTTGGAATTTAAAATATTACCTTCTGTGCGGCTGTTTATCAATTCTGAGAGATGGCGAGTCGTCGGCTTCTGCCCCCGTGCCGCTAGTGCTGGGGTGTTCGGGGATAAACCTGAGCGCTCTTTTTCCCATGCTTGGGTCCTTCGAGGGAGGCGCTCAGCACAACGAATAAGGCAATCGGACTATAATGCGTGAACACTCTCACTTAGCCATAGAATTCTATAATTTTAAATTTCGGCGAAGCCCCTGGTATTCGGAAGACCGAGTTCGGGGCGTTATCCACGCCTTGGCCAGACAGAGCCGACTCCTCGCTCTAAGCAGCATAAGTCTTTAGGGACTCGAAAAACCTCTCGAACAGCGACCAGCTCTTGCTTCATCATGACAATCAGTTTTAGCTTTCTCTACTGAGGTGCTCGACCCAGCTCAACTGGGGCACAATCGCAGTAGTTCTCCTAGTGCTACCTTAGCCGATATAGCGGAATGTAAGGCACCAAAACATAGGAGCCGGGCAAACCCAACTATTGACCCAAGACATGATTCGGAGCCGATGCATATAATGCTATAAGTTCGGGGTGCCGCACTTGTTAAAGTGTTCGGACTTCTCACACCATATTGAGGGGTACTAAAGCCCCTGGCGTATTTTGGCCGTACCAAAGTGTACGGGTGCAACATGTCGTTAAGGAACATATATTTGTAAAAAAAGAGTAATGCAAAAATAGACAAAAGCTATGCATTGTTTATTAAAAAGGGCTGCGATCAAAGCAGAACGATAAAAAATAATGTGATAAGCAAAAGGTTGGACTATTTAACATGTCTATTCCAGGGGCAGGCTGCGGAATGGTATGCGAAATAGGTATACTGCTCGTGATAGAGACCACCTGGGAGTTCCATAATGCGGCATGGCTTGTCTGTTTCCCTGGGTCTTGCATCGTTTGTGCGGCAATTGAACTGCCGAACAGGCCTTCCGAAGAATGGAGTCCTGAAAGTAAGAGAAAAATAAAAAATCAGCAGCCCCTGGTGCGGTTTAAGCCGTTTTTCGGGCGTGCCGTGATGGTGCCCCTCCCCCTGTACCCATGGTATTTCTAGGGCGTAGTTATGTACGCGAAGCACTGGTGTCGCATTTTTGCGAGGGCTGGGGTTGGGGCCACATTGCTATGCCTGCTCGGAACATGCCAGGCGGTCTTATTGTAGGTTACTCCGGGCGCGCTTGACGGTGTCCGGACGTTTAATGGCCGGACTAGAGAACTGCCTGGAGAGCCTGCTTTGTACTTCCGCTGCAAGGGCCGCCATGTGCTCCTCCGTTCGGAGGGAGTGTTCGGTGTTTCCATTGACCGTAATTACTCCTCGAGGGCCTGGCATCTTGAGCTTAAGGTATGCGTAGTGCGGTACCGCATTGAACTTGGCGAATGCGGTTTGCCCGAGCAGTGCGTGATAGCCACTGCAGAATGGGACTATGTCGAAGATTAACTCCTCGCTTCGGAAATTATCCGAAGATCCGAAGACCACTTCAAGTGTGACTGAGCCTGTACAGTTGGCCTCTACACCTGGTATTACGCCTTTAAAGGTCGTTTTGGTGGGCTTAATCCTCGAGGGATCTATGCCCATTTTCCGCACTGTATCCTGGTAAAGCAGGTTCAGGCTGCTGCCGCCGTCCATAAGGACTCTAGTGAGATGAAATCCGTCAATGATTGGGTCTAGAACCAATGCAGCGAATCCGCCATGACAGGTGCTAGTGGGATGGTCCCTTCGATCAAAGGTGATCGGGCAGGAGGACCATGGGTTGAACTTTGGGGCGACTGGCTCTACCGCGTATACGTCCCTTAACGCGCGCTTCCGCTCCCTCTTGGGGATGTGGGTTGCGTATATCATGTTCACCGTCCGCACTTGTGGGGGAAAACCCTTCTGTCCACTGTTGTTCGGCGGCCGGGGCTCTTCGTTGTCATCGCTATGCAGCCCCGTGTCTTTATTTTCGGCATTTAACTTGCCTGCCTACTTAAACACCCAACAATCCCTGTTGGTGTGATTGGCCGGCTTTTCGGGGGTGCCATGTATCTGGCACAAGCGGTCGAGTATTCGGTCCAAACTGGACGGGCCCCTAGGATTTCTTTTGAATGGCTTTTTCCGCTGACTGGATTTATAGCCTCTGAATCCGGCATTAACTGTCGTATCCTCAGCATTGTCGCTGTTAATGCAGCGCTTCTTCTTGTTGCGACGCGACCTGCCACTACTGTCCCTGGTATCCGAATTAACAGGGTTCTTGGTCATATTGTTGCTACGAGCAAGCCAGCTGTCTTATCCCGCGCAAAAGCGGGTCATGAGTGTCGTGAGTGCTGCCATAGATTTCGGCTTTTCTTGTCCAAGGTGCCGAGCAAGCCACTCGTCACGGATATTGTGCTTGAAGGCTGCTAGGGCCTCTGCGTCCGGACAGTCGACTATTTGATTTTTCTTTGTTAGGAACCGTGTCCAGAATTGCCTGGCCGATTCCTCTAGCTGCTGAATTACATGGCTTAGGTCATCGGCGTCTGGTGGTCGCACATAGGTGCCCTGGAAATTGTCGAGGAATGCGGCTTCCAGGTCCTCCCAACAACCGATTGATCCTGCTGGCAAGCTGTTAAGCCAATGCCGAGCTGGTCCTTTAAGCTTGAGTGGGAGGTATTTGACGGCGTGGAGATCATCGCCGCGGGCCATGTGGATATGAAGGAGATAATCCTCGATCCATACCGCAGGATCTGTTGTGCCATCATATGATTCGATGTTTACGGGTTTGAAACCCTCGGGGATTTGATGATCCATTTCTTTGTCTGTGAAGCATAGTGGGTGTGCGGCGCCTCCGTACTGGGCTATATCCCGACGTAGCTCCAATGAGCTTTGTCTACTGTGTTCGGCCCTACCGGATTTTTGTTCGGCGTGACGGTTACTGTCTCGAGTCATGGGGCACCCACGCGATCCGTAGATCGATCTTGTTTGCCTTACCATGTCCTCCAACATATCTCACAGGTCTGGCGCATTTTCCCGTGCCTTGGTACGGGGTGCGGCTTGAGTGGAGGGCCAAGAGGCCTCTCTTTCGTGGCCATGAGGTGGCCAATCGGCCGTATCAAGTGTTGGTGATGTAGGTTTAAGTGCTTCCTCCTCTAATCGGGGTAGCACCCTGCGCTTTGGGTAGCTCTTGGAGGGGCGTTCGAGTTTATGCTCTTCGACCGCAAGGACTTCAGTCCATCTGTCGACTAGCAAATCTTGATCAGCTCTAAGATGTTGCTGTTTTTTCTTGAGGCTTCTTGCCGTGGCCATAAGCCTGCGTTGAAAACGCTCTTGCTCGACGGGATCCTCTGGCACGACGAATTCGTCGTCGTCGAGGCTTGCCTCGTCTTCGGAGGGAGGCATACAATTATCGTCCTCGACCTCTCTGTCTGCCGCTCTCTCATGAGGGCTGGCTTCTCCATCCTCCTGTGCTGAATCTTGTTGGAGGTGGTTTTCTTCGGCACTCTCCGGAGTATTATTATCTCCCGTGCTGGAAACACCGTATTTGCTTTGGCGGGATTTTGAGCGGCGCCGCTGACGCCGGCGCTTAGGCTGTTTCTTGGAGGGGTCATCCTTCGTTGTTCCATCGCCATCTCCTTCTTTTGGGGTGTCCACCATGTATATGTCATATGACGAGGTGGCTTTCCAAGGCCCAATAGGCGCTGGTTCTTCATCCTCTCCTGCATCGGCGTCCATACCGTCGATGTCTTCGGAGTCGAAGTCGAGCATGTCGGTTAAATCGTCGACAGTGGCTACAAAGTGGGTGGTGGGTGGGCTTTGAATTTCTTCATCGTCCGTATCCCAACCTTGCTGACCGTAGTCCGGCCAGGTCTCTCCTGATAAAGAGAGATACTTTAGTGTTTTCAAAATATCGCCGAAAGGCGAGTGCTGAAAGATGTTCGCGGTAGTAAACTCCATGATCGGCGCCCAATTGGATTCGATCGGCAGGGGCGCCGAGGGTTCGAAGTCCGGAGAGGAGTCACGAGTCTCGCGGAGTGTGGGGTTGGTGTTCGGCTCGATCGCCGTTGGGATCGCAGCCCCCGAGGCGGCGTCCAACCACCCATCCTCGATCGGCGCAGTTGGCTCCGAATTAGGGGTCGGCACCGATGCGGGTGCGGCCTCCAGGGCACTGTTCGGCGGCAGAGCTAGATCATGCTCGTCGTGACAGTGTGGCGCGCTCGGCAGTGGCTCTAATCCGTCGAAGATCAAGTCCCCACGGATGTCAGCCGTGTAGTTTAAACTTCCAAATCTGACCTGACGGCCAGGGGCATAGCTTTCGATCTGCTCCAGATGGCCAAGTGAATTGGCCCGCAGTGCGAAGCCGCCGAAGAAGAAGATCTGTCTGGGGAGGAAGGTCTCACCCTGGACTGCATCGCTATTAATGATCGTAGGAGCCATCAAGCCTGACGGCGACGACACAGAGGAACTCTCAATGAAAGCACCAATGTCGGTGTCAAAACCGGCGGATCTCGGGTAGGGGGTCCCGAACTGTGCGTCTAGGCCGGATGGTAACAGGAGGCAAGGGACACAAAGTTTTACCCAGGTTCGGGCCCTCTTGATGGAGGTAAAACCCTACGTCCTGCTTGATTAATATTGATGATATGGGTAGTACAAGAGTAGATCTACCACGAGATCGGAGAGGCTAAACCCTAGAAGCTAGCCTATGGTATGATTGTTGTTCTGTATGTTGTCCTACGGACTAAAACCCTCCGGTTTATATAGACACCGGAGAGGGTTAGGGTTACACAAAGTCGGTTACAATGGTAGGAGATCTATATATCTGTATCGCCAAGCTTGCCTTCCACGCCAAGGAAAGTCCCTTCCGGACACGGGACGAAATCTTCAATCTTGTATCTTCATAGTCCAGGAGTCCGGCTGAAGGTATAGTCCGGCCATTCGGACACCCCCTAATCCAGGACTCCCTCATATGTCATGTTGTGTACCAGATCTATTGTATACCCTACACTGTTTTTGGCAAGGGAGTACAATAGTGATATAGGAGTAGATCACTGGACAGCAGTCAAAATTATCCTTAGTGAAATAAGGATATGTTTCTCGATTATGTAAGTGACAAAAAGATTCGTCATAAAGGGTTACGTCGATGCAAATTTTGACACAGATCCAGATGACTCTAAGTCTCAATCTGGATACATATTGAAAGTGGGAGCAATTAGCTAGAGTAGCTCCGTGCAGAGCATTGTTGACATAGAAATTTGCAAAATACATACGGATCTGAATGTTGCAAACCCGTTGACTAAACTTCTCTCACAAGCAAAACATGATCACACCTTAGTACTCTTTGGGTGTTAATCACATAGCAATGTGAACTAGATTATTGACTCTAGTAAATCCTTTGGGTGTTGGTCACATGACGATGTGAACTATGGGTGTTAATCACATGGTGATGTGAACTATTGATGATAAATCACATGGCGATGTGATCTAGATTATTGACTCTAGTGCAAGTGGGAGACTGAAGGAAATATGCCCTAGAGGCAATAATAAAATTATTATTTATTTCCTTATTTCATGATAAATGTTTATTATTCATGCTAGAATTGTATTAACCGGAAACATAATACATGTGTGAATACATAGACAAACAGAGTGTCACTAGTATGCCTCTACTTGACTAGCTCGTTGATCAAAGATGGTTAAGTTTCCTAACCATAGACATGAGTTGTCATTTGATTAACGGGATCACATCATTAGGAGAATGATGTGATTGACTTGACCCATTCCGTTAGCTTAGCACTTGATCGTTTAGTTTGTTGTTATTGCTTTCTTCATGACTTATACATGTTCCTATGACTATGAGATTATGCAACTCCCGTTTATCGGAGGAACACTTTGTGTGCCACCAAACGTCACAACGTAACTGGGTGATTATAAAGGTGCTCTACATGTGTCTCCGAAGGTACTTGTTGGGTTGGCGTATTTCGAGATTAGGATTTGTCACTCCGATTGTCGGAAAGGTATCTCTGGGCCCACTCGGTAATGCACATCACTATAAGCCTTGCAAGCATTACAACTAATGAGTTAGTTACGGGATGATGTATTACAGAACGAGTAAAGGGACTTTCCGGTAACGAGATTGAACTAGGTATTGAGATACCGACGATCGAATATCGGGCAAGTAACATACCGATGACAAAGGGAACAACGTATGTTGTTATGCGGTCTGGCCGATAAAGATCTTCATAGAATACGTAGGAGCCAATATGGGCATCCAGGTCCCGCTATTGGTTATTGACCAGAGAGGTGTCTCGGTCATGTCTACATAGTTCTCGAACCCGTAGGGTCCGCACGCTTAACGCTCGTTGACGATATAGTACTATGAGTTATGTATGTTGGTGACCGAATGTTGTTCGGAGTTCCGGATAAGATCACGGACATGACGAGGAACCCCGGAATGGTCCGGAGATAAGGATTGATATATGGGATAATAGTGTTTGGACTCCGGAAGGGTTCCAGAATTCACCGGAAGGGGTTCCGGATGTTTACCGAAATGTTTGGGTACGAGAACACTTTATTTGGGCCAAAGGGGAAATCCCACAAGGTTTTTGGAAAGCGCAAAAGGAAGTTTTGCGGAGTACAGGGGCCAGACGCCAGGGTCCCTGGCGTCTGGGTCCAGACGCCGGGAACCCTGGCGTCTGGCCCTGGAGTCCGAGAAGGATTCTTGCCTTTCGGGTGAAACCGAATTTGTGGAGGCTTTTACTCCAAGTTTCGACCCCAAGGCTCAACATATAAATAGAGGGGTAGGGCTAGCACCCAAGACACATCAAGAAACACCAAGCCGTGTGCCGACAACCCCGTCCCCTCTAGTTTATCCTCCGTCATAGTTTTCGTAGTGCTTAGGCGAAGCCCTGCGGAGATTGTTCTTCACCAACACCGTCACCACGCCGTCGTGCTACCGGAACTCATCTAATACTTCACCCCTCTTGCTGGATCGAGAAGGCGAGGACGTCACCGAGCCGAACGTGTGCAGAACTCGGAGGTGCCATGCTTTCGGTACTTGGGTCAGTCGGATCCTGAAGACGTACGACTACATCAACCGCGTTGATATAACGCTTTCGCGAACGGTCTACGAGGGTACGTAGACAACACTCTCCCCTCTCGTTGCTATGCATCACCATGATCCTGCGTGTGCGTAGGAATTTTTTTGAAATTACTACGTTCCCCAACAAAAACTGCATTCCTTAATGGATTTCTTAAAGAAGAGTTGTATATGATGCAACCAGAAGGTTTTGTTAATCCTAAAGGTGCTAACAAAGTGAGCAAGCTCCAGCGATCCATCTATGGACTGGTGCAAGCATGTCGGAGTTGGAATATATGCTTTGATAAAGTGATCAAAGCATATAATTTTATACAGACTTGCGGTGAAGCCTGTATTTACAAGAAAGTGAGTGGGAGCACTACAGCATTTCTGATAAGTATATGTGAATGACATATTGTTGATCGAAAATACTGTAGAATTTCCTGGAAAGCATAAAGGAATGTTTGAAAGGAGTTTTTCAAAGAAAGACCTCAGTGAAGCTACTTACATATTAAGCATCAAGATCTATAGAGATAGATCAAGATGCTTGATATATTTTCAATGAGTACATACCTTGACAAGATTTTGAAGTAGTTCAAAATGGAACAGTCAAAGAAGGAGTTCTTGCCTGTGTTGAAAGGTGTGAAGTTGAGTAAAGACTCAAAACCCGACCACGGTAGAAAAAAGAAAGAGAATGAAAAGTCATTCCCTATGCCTCAGTCATAGGTTCTACAAAGTATGCTATGGTGTGTACCAGACCTATTGTGTACCTCACCATAAGTTTGGCAAGATGGTACAATAGTGATCCAGGAGTGGATCACTAGACAGCGGTCAAAAATATCATGAGTGGAATAAGGAAATGTTTCTCGGTTATGGAGGTGACAAAGAGTTCGTCTTAAAGAGTTACGTCGATGCAAGCTTTGAAACTGGTCTGGATGACTCTAAGTCTCGATCTAGATACATATTGAAAGTGGGTGCAATTAGCTAGAGTAGCTCCATGCAAAGCATTGTAGAAATAGAAAAATTGCAAAATACATACGGCTCTGAATGTGGCAGACCCGTTGACTAAATTTCTCTCACAAGCAAAACATGATCACTCTTTAGGTGTTTATCACATAGCGATGTTAACTAGATTATCGACTCTAGTAAACCCTTTGGGTGTTAGTCACATGGAGATGTGAAATAATCACATAAAGATGTGAACTATTAGTGTTAAATCACATGACGATGTGAACTAGATTATTGACTCTAGTGCAAGTGGGAGACTGAAGGAAATATGCCCTAGAGGCAATAATAAAGTTGTTATTTATATTTCCTTATATCATGATAAATGTTTATTATTCATGCTAGAATTGTATTAACTAGAAACTTAGTACATGTGTGAATACATAGACAAACAGAGTGTCACTAGTATGCCTCTACTTGACTAGCTCGTAAATCAAAGATGGCTAAGTTTCCTAGCCATGGACAAAGAGTTGTCATTTTATAAGCGGGATCACATCATTAGAGAATGATGTGATTGACTTGACCCATCCGTTAGCTTAGCACGATGATCGTTACAGTTTCATTGCTATTGCTTTCTTCATGACTTATACATGTTCCTATGACTATGAGGTTATGCAACTCCCGAATACCGAAGGAACACCTTGTGTGCTATCAGACGTCACAACTTAACTGGATGATTATAAAGATGCTCTACAGGTGTCTCCGATGGTGTTTGTTGAGTTGGCATAGATCAAGATTAGGATTTGTCACTCCGTGTATCGAAGAGGTATCTCTGGGCCCTCTCGGTAATGCACATCACTCTAAGCCTTGCAAGTATTGTGACTAATGAGTTAGTTGCGGGATGATGCATTACGGAACAAGTAAAGAGACTTGCCGGTAACAAGATTGAACTAGGTATGAGGATACCGACGATCGAATCTCGGGCAAGTAACATACCGATGACAAAGGGAACAACGTATGTCGTTATGTGGTTTGACCGATAAAGATCTTCGTAGAATATGTGGGAGCCAATATGAACATCCAGGTTCCACTATTGGTTATTGACCGGAGACGTGTCTCGGTCATGTCTACATAGTTCTCGAACCCGTAGGGTCCGCACGCTTAACGTTCGGTGACGATCGGTATTATGAGTTTATGTGTTTTGATGTACCTAAGTTTGTTCGGAGTCCCGGATGAGATCGGGGACATGACGAGGGGTCTCGAAATGGTCGAGACGTAAAGATCGATATATTGGAAGGCTATATTCGGACATCGGAAAGGTTCTGAGTGAGTCGGGTATTTTTCGGAGTACCGAAGTGTTACGGGAATTCGTATTGGGCCTTAATGGGCCATACGGGAAAGGAGGGAAAGGCATCAAGGGTGGTCGCGCCCCTTCCCCATGGACTGGTCCGAATTGGACTAGGGAAAGGGGGCGCCCCCTTCCTTCTCCTTCTCCCTTCTCTTTTTCCTATTCCATGTGGGAGGTGGAATCCTACAAGGACTAGGGAGTCCTAGTAGGACTCCACACTTTGGGCGCGCCCTATGAGGGCCGGCCTCCTCCTCCGTCCATCATTTATATACGTGGCCAAGGGGCACCCCATAGACACACAAGTTAATTGTTTCCAGCCGTGTGTGGTGCTCCCCTCCACCATAATCCACCTCGGTCATATCGTAGCGGTGCTTAGGCGAAGCCCTGTTTCGGTAGATCATCATCTCCGCCATCACGTCGTCGTGCTGACGAAGCTCTCCCTCGACACTTTGCTGGATCATGAGTTCATGGGACATCACCGGGCCGAACGTTTGCAGATCGCGAAGGTGCCGTACATTCGGTACTAGGATCGATCGTTCGTGAAGACGTACGAGTACATCAACCGCGTTGTCATAACGCTTCCGCTTACGGTCTATGAGGGTACGTAGACAACACTCTCCCCTCTCGTTGCTATGCATCACCATGATCTTGTGTGTACGTAGGAATTTTTTTGAAATTACTGCGTTCCCCAACAGGTACCTATAATCTGAGTTTGTGGCCTTGTATAAGGGAATGGAGGGAGTATTAGGTATAGATTGGGGTGCCTTGGCCATCTGTAAGTTTAAGACTCTTACGGCTCCCTCACCTCGTGTATTCTCTTCCCGAGCGTAATGTTGCTGCCGAGCGAGTATTCTTGGTGAAGGATTGATGGGGATGTACAGTCGGGTGAAACTCCAATGTATTGTGTTCCTTCTTCTACCTCTAGTTCTGAGTGAGAGAGAGAGAGTTGCGCCAACATTTGGTATACAGAGCTCCGGTGCGATCCTGTCGGCGGCCATGGCGCTCGTTCCTCACGGTGGTGGTGGTGGGGCGATGGCATTGCAGCTGCCGCCGCTGACGACGACGAACTACATCGCCTGGGCGATCAAGGCGGAGGCTATCCTTGACGCCCATGGGCTGTGGAGTGTGGTGGCTCCGACAGAGGGCAAGGCGGTCAACGCCGGGAAGAGCAAGACGACGCGGGCGGCGATGCTGGGCGCACTGCCGGAGGACTTGCTGATGCATGTGGCGACGAAGCCAACCGCGAAGGAGGTATGGGACTCCCTCCGGGTTCGCTTCGTCGGCGCCGATCGGGTGCGAGCGGTGAGGCTCGGGACGTTGCGCGACGAGTTCGATCGCCTGCGGATGGACGACGGCGACGAGCTGGACGACTACGCCGGGAAGGTCAGCGGCATGGCGGCGAGGTACGCGATGCTCGGGTCGACGCTCGACGACAGCGCCATGGTGAAGAAGTTGCTCAACACCGTGCCGGACTGCCTGTATGCCGCGGTGGCCGGAATCGAGCAATTCTGCAACATGGAGGAGATTGCGTTCAAGGAGGCGCTCGGGCGGCTCAAGGCGTTCGAGGAGAGGACGCGGCGGCGCGCACGGGTCGGCGGCGAGCGCGCGGACTGTCAGCTGATGATGACGGCGGCACAATGGGCGGCTCGGGAGCGACGGCAAGGCGGACGCGACTTCGACGACCACGGCAACGACGGCGCAGCGAGCACATCGTCGGGCAACGGAGGGAAGCACCGTGCACGCTGCTACAAATGCGGGGAGCACGGGCACTTTCGGCGCGAGTGCCCGCAGCTGCGGAAAGGACCGGCGGCGGAGCAGGCTCTCCTGGTTGACGCCAACGTCGATGACGACGGACTCCTCTAGGCCGTGGCTTAGGGGGTGTTGAAATAAGCCATGACGTGTGGTGTGGTCGGGCTCGTCGGGCGAGTCGGATGCGCGCGGGACGCATTGGTACGGTCGAGTTCATCGGGCGGCGCAGGACATGCGGGACGCAGCGGAAGTGTGGTGTATGTGTGTGTAGCGTGTGTGTACACTCGAGTCTGGCACGTAGAGCAGGGCGTTGGCAAGTGTTCCTGTCAAGTTTGCTTGATGCGTGTGAGTTAGTTAGCTGGTTGTTAGCAGTGACTGGTGAAGATGGCCACGTCGTGCGCGTAGCGCGTGGCCGGGCTAATGGATTGCATGCAGGGTAGCTAGCTAGGCGGCGGGCATACGTGCGTACAAGGAAACGTGGGCACTGCGTTGTTGTGCCACTACAAAGCCATGGCCACCAGTGTGTTTGTAGATGAGTTAGTGCTCTTCAAATAGTAACGAGGCTGTGTGTACAGCCGGATGAAACTCGTGCTACTACAAAGCCATGGCCACGAGTGTGTTTGTAGATGAGTTAGTGCTCTTGAAATAGTAACGGGGCTGTCTGTACAGTCGGATGAAACTTTAGTGTATTGTGTTCCTTCTTTTACCTCTAGTCCTGAATGAGAGAGAGAGCTGCGCCAACAGGGGATGGGGATTCGGAGGAATTGGGTGAAGGGAAGGGGCTCACCTGATCCCTTTGAGGTTGGGAAAACTCCAAACAAGGCCTTACGAGGGCGGATTTGCCAAGTCCGGCGTACATAACCTATAGAACGCTCATTAAAGTGTGTGCCATGCCGGTCAGACTACATTGCCTCCCCGACAGGCATACCGTCAGCAGCCAATTGCAGCATCAGCGCATCACAATGTCGAGGATCATTAGAATCAACATAGAAGTTCCTGAAGTTAGATCACACATACAACATTCGGGAACTTGAATGAATAACATTGTTATAGACACAAAAGATGAAGAATAGTATGTTTGCTTATTTATCAAATATATAGGGAGCAAGGACCAGAAGAGGTATACAATATCCTTCCGATAGGGTCTCAGAAAATCAGTATAAAACAACTTGCAATCCAGTAGCAACATAGGAGAAACAATTATTTCGCACTGCAAATGAACTTCAGTAGGTAACAGTGGATCACCGTTGCGATAGTCCTGAAACAAAAACTCCTAGCCACATTGAAAACAAAATAACAGCGCAACAGGAATTCACTCCTGTCGAGAATATATGTCGGTAGGTACTGGTTTTAGGCTCTTAGCCTATGAGCATCTTGTTATCTTCCAAGAAACTGTAGGTGGGCACCTCAAGGTTGTACGGGGCAGGGCCCTTGCGGATTCTGCCAGAGATGTCATAGTGGGAGCCATGGCACGGGCAGAACCAGCCACCAAAGTCTCCAGAGTTGGGAAGGGGAATGCAACCAAGATGAGTGCAGACCCCAATAACAACCAGCCACTCTGGGTTCTTCACACGCTCAGCGTCTTGCTCTGGGTGGCGCAAGGATGCAACATCCACGCTGTTGGCCAGCTTGATGTCATCATCTGTCCGTCGCCTGATGAAGACTGGCTTTCCACGCCACTTGACAGTCACTGTGCTGCCGGGTTCAATGCTGGATAGATCAACCTCAAGGGAAGCAAGTGCAAGCACATCCTTACTTGCTGACATGCTCAAGACAAACTTCAAGACAAGGAGACGCAGCAGTGATGCATATACGAATCTCCCACCACTCAGAACAAAGTAGGCAAAGGCACGCTTGCTGGGATCTCCAGGAGGATATCTTTCATGGTTGTACTGGTCATAAAGGATTTTTGAGTTGGGGTTCTTCAGTGCAGCAACAGTGGCTGGGAGTTCAGCCAACCCAGCATCTTGGTTCCGTGGAACAAGTGTTTCAGCCGAAGAAAAGCCTGCATCAGAATTACAAATAGTATAGTTTAAATAACAGTTAACTATTGCAGAGCCCATATTTAGGCATCAATAAACAGCAGAAACAGTATGACAGATTGCAAACTGCTAACACACAAAAAAACTTCTGTATTAATCCTCCAGCAAGAACAAAGGGTAAAACAACTTGCAGAAGTTGGCAATGATATGAATAAGATCACCATAGCAAGAATTTCATTGCACAAACTAAACAATGTTGAGTAGTAAATGGCTCTTCACATGTGGAATTCATAGAACTACAAGTACTGCTATTTGAGTAAACCGTTGGTTTGGTACAGATATCGTTCTTACTAACAATGGGAATATGCTATGGGCATTGGATTATAAAGCAATCAGATGATTACAGTTCTATGACCAAGTTTTGTCAACATCTTTGACAGCAGGTCCTGTAAAACAAAACATCTTTGCCAGCAGGTACAGTAGAAAAATGTCAATTAACTGTTACGATGCAATTTATGTTCCCACGCAGCATTGCAGCGTTAGCAATCCATTTCATTATGAACTAGACAGATTCAGCACACTGCCCATTCATCTGAAGGTGTTTGCGAGCAAACGTGTGGCTCAATTGTTAAGCCAGCAAACACATACAGGCACATAATCGCTCAGCACGGTTAGCAATCCATTTCGTTATGAACTATGCAAGTATAGCCCATTGGGCATTTTCGAAGGTGTTTGCAAGCACAAGTGACTCAAATTACCAAGCCAGCCAACAGATAAACATATGCACGTATTTAATCGCTCAGCTCCGCACGTAACTACGCATCCATAGATCTGATCCGCTAGAATGATCATACGACGTCATAGAAATCAATAGTCAACAGTTAGGCACACAGATCGAATGGAATTGCAGCACCCTAAGAGATCAATCAAAGACGATGTCAATCTAGCATCACGGATCACTCAAATCCAGGCGAGCCAATTCAAAACCCAATCGAAATCTACGGATGCGAGGGAGATCCGGGAGAGAACGAAGCCGAGGATGCGGGAGGTGGGGTGGGGGCAAGACCGCAGATACCTCTCGCGGCGGTGAAGAAGGGGGACTCGATGGCGAACCGCCGCTGGTAGGCCGAACCGTCGTCGTCGTCTCTCCCAGGGCCGCCGGCGCCGGCGAGCGGGCCCCTGGCTCCGACGGTCGCCACGGGGCGCCAGGAGAGCGAAGACGAGAGCCTCCTCCCCGCAACCCTCAGCATCTCGTCGGCGTCGTCCTCGTCCTCCTCCGCTAGATTGGGGATGGTAGTCTAATCTCGGCTAGGGTTCGCTCGGTCGCCACACGGAATGGAGAGGCTAGAGAGAGAGAGAGAGAGGGAGAGAACGAGAGGCGGAGCAAATATTGTGGGGGTGGTGGGCCTCTTCGGGATCGGCTTCTCCGGCCCTGTACGGTTTATTGGGCCCAGAACAATGTCATCTTTTACTCAAAAAGAAAATGGAAAACCGTATAGTAAGGCCATGTTCGGTAATCATCCACTCCAAAAATCTACGGAGCGGGGAAGCTGTAACTCTGCCAATTTGAACTGCAACTCCGCCATCTTTCGGAGCGGAGTTATGGAGTGGAGCATTACCGAACAGCCCCTAACTCTTTCAACCTTTCGAGGTTATTCTCGTTTGTGCACGTTATTCACTAGAGGTTGAAAACTTTAATGTAACTTCTAAAAAAATGATAACAACTTTAGCCTACCCCAACTTGTTTGGAACCGAAAAGCATTGTTGTTGTTTTGCGGGAAATATAGGGTACTTATTCTAAAATTACAGGGTTACCATTGGTTCGCGACAAGTTCAACAACAAAAGAGGGGGATTGGTTAAGCTAGCATGTAGTGTTATCCCACTATGACCATAGCTCACTAAGCAATGTGCAACCCTATTTTGTTCATGAGATATCTTGACCGTATTAAACTTCCTATTCTTCAACAATTCCTTCACCTCAACAATAATGTGACCATAAGCAGACATGTCCATGGATCTATCTTAGAGCGCCGCCGGTGCCACCATGCAATCGCCTTGAATCAACACTGGTCGGTCCAGCACTAAATAGTAAGGCTAACACCCTCCATGGCCGCATGTAGCTCTCCTTCGAGTGCCTCATTGCAATGGAATATGCGACAATACGCAAAAAAAATAGCACTCCCTTCGTCTCTTAGAATCATTCTCAAACCTGTCAACCCGTGCTTTGTTGTTGTCGATGATAAGTGATGACCCACAAGTATATGGGATCAATCGTAGTCCTTTTGATAAGTAAGAATATCTAACCCAGCCGGGAGTAGAAGGAATTGACAAGCGGTTTTCAGTAAGATATTCTCTGCAAGTGTTGTAAATAGTAGTAACAGATAGTTTGATAGCAAGGTAATTCATAATAAGTAGCAAGTAACAAAAATAACAACGGTGCAACAAGGTGGCTCAATTTTTTTTATAACAAATGACAAGCCGAAAGTATTTCTTATAGTGAGTAAAGCGTTCTCGAGGACACATAGGAATATTGTCTAGTTAACTTTCATCATGTTTAGTTGATTCGCGTTAACTATTTTGATAATTTGATATGTGGGTGGACCGGTGCTAGGGTGTTCTTCTTACTTGAACAAGCAACCCACTTATGACTACCCCCTCTCGCAAGCATCCGCAAGTACAAAAGAAGAATTGTGATAAATCTAATCATAGCATGAAACATATGGATCCAAATCAACACCTTAAGGAATAATGCATAAACTAGGGTTTAAGCTTCTGTCACTCTCGCAGCCGATCATCTACTTACTACTCCCCAATTCCTTCCCTAGGCCCAAACATGGTGAAGTGTCATGTAGTCGACATTCACACGACATCACTAGAGGAAGAACAACATACATATCATCAAAATATTGAATGAATACCAACTTCACATAATTACAAATAACAAGACTTCTCTGATGTCCTCAAGAACAAACAAAGATACTCACAAATCATATTCATGTTCAAGATCAGAGGAGTATAATATATGATTAAGGATCTGAACATATGATCTTCCACCAATTAAACCAACTAGCATCAACTACAAGATGTAATCAACACTACTAGTAACCCACTGTTGGGGAATGTTGCATGGGAAACAAAAAAATTCCTACGCTCACTAAGATCAGTCTAAGAGATGAACATCTACGAGAGGAGAGATTATATCTACATACCCTTGTAGATCGCTAAGCGAAAGCGTTAAGAAACGCGGTTGATGTAGTCGAACGTCTTCGCGATCCAATCACGATCAGTCCCACGAACTCCCGATCAAGTGTCGAACGGACGGCATGCACCTCCGTGTTCAGCACATGTGCGGCTCGATGACGTGTCCTCCTTTTTGATCCAGCAAGAGAGGAAGGAGAAGTAGATGGGATCTCAACCAACACGACGACGTGGTGGAGATGATGGTGGAGCAATCCCAGCAGGGCTTCGCCAAGCGCTACCGTAGATGCGATCTGAGGAGAAAACGAAGTAATGGGAGAGGTAGGGCTGCCTCCAGGGCGTGGGAATTGGTGTGCCCAGCCCCCCACGCCCCTCCCCACTATATATAGGGGTGTAGGAGGCCTAGGGGCGCAGCCCTAGCCCCTCCCCCTAGGAGGGGAGGCGTCCAAGGGGGAGGAGTGCCCTCCAAGTCAAGTAGAGGGCCCTCCCCCTTAGGGTTTCCCTTCCCCTAGGCGCATGGGCCTCTTTGGGGCTGGTGCCCCTGGCCCAATAATACTAGGACACCCCCCTACAGCCCATGCACACCCTAAGTGCTGGAGGACCCTTCCGGACTCCTTCGGAACCTTCTAGAACCTTTCGAAAGCTTCCCGATACAATGTCGGTAAAACTCGAAACCTTTCTGGTAGCCAAAATATGACTTCCCATATATAAATCTTTACCTCCGGACCATTCCGGAGCTCCTCGTAATGTCCGGGTTCTCATCCGGGACTCCGAACAACATTCGGCCACCAACGTGAATATCCCAATACTACTCTAGCGTCACCGAACGTTAAGCGTGCGGACCCTACGCCTACGGGTTCGAGAATAATGTAGACATGACCGAGACACCTCTATGGTCAATAAACAATAGCGGGACCTGGATGTCCATATTGGTTCCCACATATTATACGAAGATATTTATTGTTCGAACCTCAATGCCAAGGATTCAACTAATCCCGTATGCAGTTCCCTTTGTCTATCGGTATGTTACTTGCCCGAGATTCGATCGGCGGTATCTCCATGCCTAGTTCAATCTCGTTACCGGCAAGTCTCTTTACTCGTTCCATAATACAAGATCCCATGGCTAACTCTTTAGTCAGATTGCTTGCAAGCTCATTGTGATGTTGTATTACCGAGTGGGCCCTGAGATACCTCTTTGTCATACGGAGTAACAAATCCCAGTCTTGATCCATGCCAACTCAATAGACACCCTCGGATATACATGTAGAGCATCATTATAGTCACCCAGTTACGTTGCGATGTTTGATACACACAAGGTACTCCTCCGGTGTCAGTGAGTTGTATGATCTCATGGTCATAGGAATAGATAGTTGACATGCAAAAAACAATAGCAATAAACTTGATACGATCATATGCTACGTTTATAGTTTGGGTCTTGTCCATCACATCATTCTCCTAATGATGTGATCCCATTATCAAATGACAACTCATATGGCTAGGAAACCATAACCATCTTTGATCAACGAGCTAGTCTTGTAGAGGCTCACTAGGGACATATTGTTGTCTATGTATCCACACATGTATTTGAGTTTCCAATCAATACAATTATAGCATGGACAATAAGCGATTATCATTAACAAGGAAATATAATAATAACCACTTTATTATTGCCCCTAGGGCATATTTCTAACAGTCTCCCACTTGCACTAGAGTCAATAGTCTAGTATTACATGGTAATGAATCTAACACCCATAGAGTTCTGGTGTTGATCATGTTTTTCCCGTGGAAGAGGTCTAGTCAACCATCTAAAACATTCAGATCTGTATGTACTTTGCAAATGTTATGTCCTCCTCCTTGACTGCATCACGGATGGAGTTGAAGCTTGTGAAACCTTGGTTCCTTGGCTAGAGCAATGGCACCAGTGTTGTCACAGAACAGAGTCATTGGGTTCAGTACACTTGGCATAACTCCAAGATCTGTCATGAACTGCTTCATCCAGACACCTTTCTTCGCTGCCTCCGAGGCAGCTATGTACTCCGCTTCGCATGTAGAATCAGCTATCACGCTTTGCTTGGAACTGCCCCAGCTTACCACTCCCCCATTTAGAATATATATGTGTCCGGTTTGAGACTTAGAGTCATCCGGATCAGTGTCAAAGCTTGCACCAACATAACCCTTTACGACGAGCTCTTGATCACCTCCATAAACGAGAAACATTTCCTAAGTCCTTTTCAGGTACTTAAGGATAATCTTCACCGTTGTCCAGTGATCCATTCCTGGATTACTTTGAAACCTTTAGGCCATACTTATGGCAAGGCTGGCATCCGGTCTTGTGCACAGCATCGCATACATGATAGAGCCTATGGCAGAAGCATAGGGGATGACACTCATCTTCTCTGTCCTCTATAGTCGTTGGGCATTGAGTTTGACTCAACTTCACACCTTGCAAAACAGGCAAGAACCCCTTCTTGGACTGATCCATTTTGAACTTCTTCAAAATCTTATCAAGGTATGTGCTTTGTGGAAGTCCTATTAAGCGTCTCGATCTATCTCTATAGATCTTGATGCCTAATATGAAAGTAGCTTCTCCTAGGTCCTTCATTGAAAAACTCTTGTTCAAATATTCCTTCATGTTTTCCAAAAGTTCTATATTGTTTTCAATCAGCAATATGTCATCCACATATAATATTAGGAACGTTATAGAGCTCCCACTCACTTTCTTGTAAATACAAGATTCTTCGAAAACTTGTATAGACCCAAATGCTTTTATCACCTCATCAAAGCGAAGGTTCCAACTCCAAGATGCTTGCACCAGCCCATAAATGGACTGTTGGAGTTTGCACACTTTGTCAGCATTCTCTGGATCGACAAAACCTTTTGGTTGCATCATATACAACTATTCCTTAAGGAAACCGTTAAGGAACGCTATTTTGACATCCATCCGCCAAATTTCATAATCAAAATATGCAGCTATTGCTAACATGATTCTGGCGGACTTAAGCATCGCTACGGGTGAGAAAGTCTCATCGTAGTCAACTCCTTGAACTTGTGAAAACCCCTTTGCCACAAGTCGAGCTTTATAGACGGTGACGTTACCGTTCGCGTCCGTCTTCTTCTTGAAGATCCATTTATTCTGAATGGCCTTTCGCCCTTCAGGTAATACTTCCAAAGTCCACACTTTTGTTTTCATACACGGATCCCATCTCGGATTTCATGGCCTCTAACCATTTGTCTAGGCCCACCATCGCTTCTCCATAGCTTGTAGGTTCACCGTTGTCCAACAACATGACCTCTAAGATAGGGTTACCGTACCACTCAGGAGCTGTACGTACCCTCGTCGACCTACAAGGTTTGATAGTAACTTGATCCGAGGCTTCATGATCATCATCATTAACTTCCTCTTTAACTGACGTCGGTGCCACAGAAACATCTTTATGTGCTGCGCTACTCTCCAGTTGAAGTAAAGGTTCAACAACCTCATCAAGTTCTATCTTCCTCCTACTCAATTCTTTCGAGAGAAACTCTTTCTCGAGAAAGGACCCGTTCTTAGCGACAAACACTTTGCCTTCAGATCTAATATAGAAGGTATACCCAACCGTCTCTTTTGGGTATCCTATGAAGACGCATTTGTTCGGTTTGGGTTCAAGCTTTTCCGGCTGAAGCCTTTTGACATAAGCATCGCGGCCCCAAACCTTAAGAAACAACAACTTAGGTTTCTTGCCAAACCACAGTTCATACGGTGTCGTCTCCACAGACTTAGATGGTGCCCTATTTAAAGTGAATGCAGCTGTCTCTAGCGCATAACCCCAAAACGATAGTGGCAGATCGGCAAGAGACATCATAGAATGCACCTTATCCAATAAGGTATGATTACGACGTTCAGACACACCATTACGCTGTGATGTTCCAGGTGGGTCAACCGTGAAACAATTCCACATTGTCTTAAGTGATAGCCAAACTCATAACTCAGATACTCTCCTCCTCGATTAGATCGTAGGAATTTGATCTTCTTGTTACGATGATTCTCAACTTCACTCTGAAATTGCTTGAACTTTTCAAATGTCTCAGACTTGTGCTTCATTAAGTAAATATACCCATATCTACTCAAATCATTGGTGAAGGTGAGAAAATAACGATATCCACCGCGCGCTTCAATGCTCATCGGACCGCACACATCAGTATGTATGATTTCCAACAAGTCACTTGCCCGTTCCGTTGTTCCAGAAAACAGGGTCTTAGTCATCTTGCCCATGAGTCATGGTTCACATGTGTCAAGTGATTCAAAATCAAGTGACTCCAGAAGTCCGTCAGCATGGAGTTTCTTCATGCGCTTTACACCAATATGACCTAAGCGATAGTGCCACAAGAAAGTGGTACTATCATTATCAGCTCTACTTCTTTTGGCATCAATGTTATTAACATGTGTATCATCACTATCGAGATTCAATAAGAATAAACCCCTCACAATGGGTGCATGACCATGAAAGATATTACCCATATAAATAGAACAACCATTATTCTCTGATTTAAATGAGTAACCATCTCGCATTAAACAAGATCTAGATATAATGTTCATGCTCAACGTAGGCACTAAATAAAAATTATTCAGGTTCATCACTAATCCCGATGGTAATCGAAGAGCGAGCATGCTGACGGCGGTCACATCAACCTTGGAACCATTTCCCACGCGCATCGTCACTTCGTCCTTCGCCAACCTCCATCTATTCTGTAGTTCCTGCTTTGAGTTGCAAATGTGAGAAACCGAACCGGTGTCAAATACCCGGGCACTACAATGAGAGTTGGTAAGGTACACATCAATAACATGTACATCATATATACCTTTGTTCACGTTGGACCCCTTCTTGTCGGCCAGATACTTGGGTCAGTACCGCTTCCAATGGCCAATTCCCTTGCAATAGAAGCACTCAGTCTCCGGCTTGGGTCCAGCCTTGGGTTTCTTCACGAGAGGAGCAACTGCTTTGCCACTTTTCTTGAAGTTTCCCTTCTTTCCCTTGACTTTCTTGAAACTAGTGGTTTTATTCACCATCAACAATTGATGCTCCTTCTAGACGTCTGACTCAGCGACTTTCAGCATCATGAACAGCTCGAAGACTGACTTGTTCATCCCTTGCATGTTATAGTTCAACACAAAGCTCTTGTAGCTAGGTGGTAGCGATTGAAGAACTCTGTTAGTGATAGCCTCTGGCGGGATCTCAACTCCCAACTCAGCCAGACGGTTGTAGTACCCATACATTCTGAGTATGTGCTCACTGACATACCCGTTCTCCTCCATCTCGCAGGCATAGAACTTATCGGAGGTCTCATACCTCTCGATTCGGGCATTCTTCTCGAAGATAAACTTCAACTCTTGAAACATCTCATATGCTCCATGACGTTCAAAATGCCTTTGAAGTCCCGGCTCTAAGCTATACAACATGGCGCACTGAACTATTGAGTAGTCATCAACTCGCGACTACCAGGCGTTCACAACATCCATAGTCGTTGGAGGGGGTGGCGCACCAAGCGGTGCATCAAGGACATAAGCCTTTTGGGCAGCCGTGAGGATAATCCTCAGATTACGGGCCCAGTCCACAAAGTTACTTCCATCATCTTTCAGCTTAACTTTCTCTAGGAATGCATTGAAATTCAGGGGAGCTGCTGCGCGAGCCATTGATCTACAACATAATTTTGCAAAGGCAACTTTAGACTATTGTTCATGATAAATGAGTTGAGTTAATCATATTTCCTAAGAAGTCCCACTCAAATTAACATCCCTTTGGTTGTCCGAGTGTAACACGATCCAAATTCACCAACCTAAGTCCGATCATCACGTGAGATGAGGTGGTTTCAATGGTGAACATCTCTATGTTGATCACATCTACTATATGACTCGTGTTCGACCTTTCGGTCTCTTGTGTTCCGAGGCCATGTCTGTACATGCTAGGGTTGTCAAGTTTAACCACTACTGCAGGATGCTGCTAACGCGACACTACGATCAGAGACCCTTTGACGAAACTATGTGCGATGCATTAATCGCAAACGGTGATGTAAAAACCGTCAAAACAAATGCAAAATGTTTGGGATGAAGGATTCATCAAACATAGTTCATATTTTAGTTGCGTGTGCGATGCGGGGCGTACGGTTCAGTTCAATTAACTGTTTGCGATGAGAAAGAACAAAATAGACGGGCAGCCAGATGAAGGCGTGTGCGATATACGACATACAGTTCACTCGGATAAACTGTTTGTGATGAGGCGGAACAACAGAAATGGGCAGCCAAATGAAGGTGAGTGATATACGACATACAGTTCACTCGGATGAATTGTTTGTGATTAGGCAACACAAAAGAAATGGTCAGCCAGATCAAGGTGTGTGCTATATACGGCATACGATTCACTCGGATGAACTATTTTCAATTAGGCAACGCAACAGAAATGGTTCAGCCAGATCAAGGTGTGTGCAATGGATGGCATATAGTTCATTTCGATAAACTATTTGTGTTGAGCCAAGAGAACAGAAACGTTTCACATAAACAAGATGTGTGTAATACGCGGCAAACATCCAATTACATACGTGGCTAGTACACACATGACATTTCCACACACCAAAGTAAACTATTACATGCATAATTAACTAGGATAAACGATCATCTGATCGTCATCTACTTCTTGTGCTAGCTCGATGTTCCTTATATGCTAAGTTTCCATTAATTGATGGCATTTTATGAACACGCCACCGTTTCCCGCCATTTTCTCACCAGTTTCCCGCCACCCAGCGATATTGTGCATAAACCTAGGCGACGCGCGACACACGGAGCCAACAAGCGTAGCCTGTATCACATCCACCTTTTCCAAGCATGCCAATGCACCAAAGCGCCGCCTCTACCATCAACCTCATCGACGAACGAGAAGGCACCATGGCCCGTCGAGGCCGAGGCGCTCACCGGCAAAGTGATGGACGACGCCGTGATGCGCGTCATCGCCAGGGTTGAGCAGACCCTTGGCGCATGGCGCTTCAGCGCCGCGAATCAAGATAGGCATGTCAGCACCGAGAGGCTGCAACTTGCCACACAACATGATCGATGACGCGCTGCTGAGCAAGCTAGGCGCGTCCGCACCGATAGGCTGCGGCTCGCCGCACGGCGAGACCGTTGGAGCGCCGCAGAGCAAGAGGCACGACACGCCGCACAGCAAGAGCGGATCATCGGCGCTTGCCTGCTATCGATAGGGCGTCGCAACTGGGTACATGTCCCGTCAGTACCCCCATTCCTCGCCAGGAGTGGGCAGAGGCCCTCTATGCCATACTTGCACCAGAGGCCGGGCGTGCCGTACTTGCACCGGACGCCCGCTGCACCGTTTGCATGGGTCGCGCCATTCGCCTTGTTCGCGGCCCGCTCGATGCCAATGCACTGGTCGCTAGGCTCGACCGCCTCCTTGTCCCAGGTGTCCACCTGGGTGCAGTAGAGGAACATGGCCGTCGCATCCTCGAGCTCGTGATCTCCGATGAAATAGCTGTTGGGTTCTACGGTAGGGTGCGTCGACTGCAAATTAAAATTTCCTATGCGCGGAACAACCAGGAACATGCTACGGGAATGGATCACAGGTCATTACCACTAGACACGCAGTGTCGTGCAGCGGAAGAAGAGTTGGGGCAGCGCGTCCGCGTGGTTTGTCTTCTCCTTGTTCGATCTCCCTCGAACAACTGGTCGTTGGATCCCTCATATAGGTTCACCAGAGCGGCGCAGGTGCACCGCCTCTAATGGTATCTATGTGTGCAGGAGGAACGTTGTGCGGCGGACTGCTAGGTCCGATCACACAACTGGCGGTGGGTGGAGGTGTCTATTCGCAACACATGCAAACCCTAGTGACAGCGCCGAAGCGATCAATCAAATGAGTGTGCCGCACCCCCACTTTATATAGGTGTCCGTCGCGGGCTCAACACTTGGGCCTCGCACGGATCCAATAGCCCAAAATCTATTCGGCCAGGATCTGAGTCCGAGTAGGATCACATCTAACTCGTGGAGTCGGATCGGGCCTCACAGGTTCCTTCCCTTAAGCGTGCGACCCCTTAGGTGCATGTCGGCTTGGTCGCAGGTCAAATCACCTCTGACCCGCTCGGCTGGTAGCAACCTCTAGAAAGGCGTGCTGACCACCAAGTAGACAATGAAGCCAGTTGGCGAACATGTACAACATGTCACACTTCTGTTCCCTTTGCCACGCGATATATGTTGTCGGGCTCAAGGTGAGTTTGTCATCCTTGTGCTAGCCCGACCTCTTTCTCATTCCAGTGATGCTGACCACTATTCGGATTATCTCATAATCCCTATCGCATGGCCATGCTTATCTTGGTTGGATCACATGAGGGGACTAGAGTATATCTCTCCTGATCGGAGGGGCAAATCCCATCTTGCTCGACCATGTCTCGCAGCATGGGTCTGGACAAGCCCGAAACCTACCTTTGTAACTACCCAGTCATCAAGTAGCGTTTGGTTGGCCCAATGCAAGTATGTCACCATCCTGAGTATATGCGCCAGCTCAGGTCTTAGGACATAGAACATATGTTTTACTAGGGACTCACAGATGACATATCGTTGCGTCTCATAGTTGGGTCTGTCCGACTCAGACCTTATCTCAACTCGGATCCAACTATGTCGAATCCGACCATATCCTTCCGAGTCCATGTTATCCGGTTAGCATCCAATGCTCCATGGCTAGTGAGACCAAGCCATCGACCGTGTCATATGCTAGTATAGTCGGTTGCGCATCCACACAGCCCTTTCGACTAGGGACCTTTTAGGACAGTCATCATAGAATGCATAGTCCCACAAACAAGTCACGTACTTGTTGATACACATTATTGATAATGTCCAAGGACTATCTTTATTCATAAACACATAGGAAATATCATCATACATGATTGCCTCTAGGGCATATCTCCAACAATAGCCAACTTGGAGCTCGAGATTGAGCTCCAGATGTACCGCGAGCATGTCGACCGCTTGGACGAATGCCTGCACGAGTCCAGGCAGAGCCAAGAGCTACCGTATGCAAGGGCTGTTGGTTATGATCTCATGGATGCGTTTTATTTTGTTGAGTCATTTCGACGTGGATCTCTATGTATTCACAACAATCATAATATTGCTCTGTTTCAATGTGTGTACTCTATTTTCCGTTCTTATATGTTCTGTTTCAATGTGTGTATATATGCTTTCCATTCTGTATATGTGGATGATAACAACTAGGTACAAATTAGTATACAAAAACAAATAGAAAATGTAATTCATAATACATATTAATTGTTCATGAGTTCATCACAATATATATATATATAATATCATCACATATACGTGATGATACTTAACTACTAGGTACAATGCATAAAATTGAAAACGAACAATACTAAAACTAATAATACCTCCTGGGGCCAGTATTCCGGCAGCCCCTCGCCAGCAGCTCCCTGGTGCCCGGCGTCTTCCCAACACGGAGGCAGTACTACGCCTCCTCCACCTCGCAGCGCTTGATGTACCGATCTGCCTCTTGCTGGCGGACGAGCGTGAATGATCTTGCCAATTCGTTGTGCGCCCACCGGAGCTCCTCGTCGGTGGAACGCTAGAGCTTATCGGCCCACCTCCATGCAGTGATGAGGCGCCTAGCGCCTTTGACCTTCCTCGCGAAGTACCCATCTTCGTACACCTCCTCCGCACGACGACGCGCCCACCCCCAAAGCTCCACCACCTCCTTTTTCCAGGTGGCATCATGGGCTTCACAGGCCGCCTGGTACCCGGCTTCCTCGTCCGCCATCTCCTTTTTGAATGCCACTTGCCTGGCTTTCTCAGCCGGCGGCAGCGACTTCCACAAGCATTGATTGTACTGGCCCCAAAACCACTCCAAAGTTGGGGGGTCCAGCGCAACCTCGTCCGGCTGCGCGTAGGGGCCCTCCTCATTGCTGCTCTTCGACTGAGCATCCTCGGGGGACGACGCCTCTTCGTCGGCGTGTGGGCAGATCGGCGGCGCCATGGCCGAGATTTGAGAGAGAGGGGGAGAGAGAGGGCGAGCGGGGAAAGGATGTAGATGAGAATGCAGGCGGGACGATGTGAGCAAGGTAGTATTTATTGGCGACCGGAATCTAGATCGACGAGAACAGTACACACGCCAGTCACCAGAATTTACTAGTACTGTAGTTTGAATTACACACGATTCCCGCAGCAAAATCCGTGTGTGAACTTAATAGATGACGGTTTCCAATACAGAACCGTGTTTGATTAATAACCTGGGCCACTCACCTTTCAAACCTCGAGGCGTGAAATAGAGTGTCAATCGTGTGGGGGCCGGTTGTCTTGCTAGATCCTTACATTTTCTTTTTTGAACACCAGATATTTACATCGTTTGATGATTTTTTATTTTTTTGGAATTTAAATGCCATGGCACTCCATGCATGTGTCCAAGCCGTGACACCAATATGTTTGAAAATTTGTTCCAATTTACTGTACATGGAATTAACTCGCACACAAGTACACAAATATATTTTTTCAAACTGTTATGGTTAGCAGCTGCATGTAGATGTAGTTCAAATTTGGATTACGGTCATTAAATGGCTAGAAAATCACTTAAATGTCTTAAAAAGGTCAAATGACCCCTGAAATTTTCCAAATTTTGACATGATAGTTGTATTAGTGCACGTTAACTATAGAATTTTTTTGAAGCCCATAAGAGGAAGCTATCACCGGTTCGTCATCAAACATGCATTGTTCCCTCTCGAAACCACAAGCCTTCTAGTGAGTTGCTTCGGTTTGTGAGGGGTGTGTGTCCAAACTTTCGTCAAACATGCCAATTATTTTACCACATTATCTTGGTGGCAAGACATTACATCAAACAAGGTTTCATGTGTTTCTGATCATTTTTTTTATTTTTTGGAATTTGAATGGCATGGCGCTCCATGCATGTGTGTCCAGACCGTGACACAAATATGTGTGAAAATTCCTTCCAATTTACTGCACATGGAATTAACTCGCACACAAGTATTTCAAACCATTATGGTTAGCCATTGCATGTAGATATAGTTCAAATTTGAATTACGGTCATTAAATGGCTAGCAAATCACTTAAATGTCTTTAAAAGGTCAAATGACCCCTAGAATTTTCGAAATTTTCACATGACAGTTGTATTAGTGCACATTAAATGTAGAAAAAATTTGAAGGCCATAAGAGGAAGCTATCTCATGTTCGTTGTAAAACATACATTGTTCTCTCTTGGAACCACAAGCCTTCTAGTGAGTTGCTACGATTTGTGAGGGATGTGTGTCCAAACTTTCGTCAAACAGGAATTTTTTTACCACATCATCTTGGTGGCATGACATTACATCAAGTAAGGTTTCATGTTTTTCTGATCATTTTTTAATTTTTTGGAATTAAAATGCCATGGCACTCCATGCATGTGTACATGTCGTGACACCAATATGTTTGAAAATTCCTTCTAATTTAGTGCACATGGAATTAACTCACACACAAGTATAATTTTTCAAACCGTTATGGTTAGCTGTTGCATGTAGATGTAGTTCAAATTTTAATTACGACCATTAAATGACTAGAAAATCACTTAAATGTCTTTAAAAGGTCAAATGACCCCTAGAATTTTCCAAATTTTCACATGACAGTTGTATTAGTGCACGTTAAATGTAGAAAAAATTTGAAGGCTGTAAGAGGATGCTATCTCTCGTATGTCATCAAACATGCATATATTGTTCCCTCTCGGAACCACGAGCCTTCTAGTGAGTTGCTCCGGTTTGTGAGGGTGTGTGTACAAACTTTCATCAAACATGCGAATTTTTTACCACATCATCTTGGTGGCATGACATTACATCAAGCAAGGTTTCATGTGTTTCTAATCTTTTTTTATTTTTTTGGAATTTAAATGCCATGGCTCTCCATGCATGTGTCCAGGGCGTGAGGCCAATATGTTTGAATTTTTTTCCAATTTACTGCACATAGAATTAACTCGCACACAAGTACACAAATATGATTTTTCAAACCATTATGGTTAGTCGTTCCTTGTAGATGTAGTTCAAATTTGGATTATGATCATTAAATGGATAGAGAATCACTTAAATGTCTGAAAAAAGGTCAAATGACCCCTGAAATTTTCCAAATTTTGACATGACTATCAGATCACGGGTTCCGGCAAAACCCTCAAGGTTCGAACACTGGGGTGCGTGCGAAGATCTCCCCCTACCGATCCACGTCCCAGCTTTGCTAAGATCTTATGGGCTAACTCGACGAACTCGCAACACAAAGGACACAAGATTTATACTGGTTCAGGCCACCGTTGTGGTGTAATACCCTACTCCAGTGTGGTGTGGTGGATTGCCTATTGGGCCGAGGATGAACAGTACAAGGGGAAGAACAGCCTCCTGAGGAGAGGTGTTCTTGTGTTTGGTGAACTTGTGGTGGTTCTGATCTCTCTCGATCGACCGATCCCCCTAGCTATGGTGGTGGCTAGTCCTATTTATAGCGGCCCTGGTCCTCTCCCCAAATATTGAGCGGGAAGGGAGCCAACAACGGCCAATTTGAAAGGGGATAGCTAGTACAACTTATCCTGACAAAAGCAGTCTTTGCCTGCCAAAGGCTCTGGTGGTGACTGCTACCTCTTGAGCACTGCGTTGGATTTCCCCGAAAAGGAAAGGATGATGCAGCAAAGTAGCGTAAGTATTTCCCTCAGTTTTTGAGAACCAAGGTATCAATCCAGTAGGAGGCTGCGCGCGAAGTCCCTAGTACCTGCACAAAACAAATAACTCCTTGCAACCAACGCGATAAGTTGTTGTCAATCCCTTCACGGTCACTTACGAGAGTGAGATCTGATAGATATGATAAGATAATATTATTGGTATTTTTGTGATAAAGATGCAAAGTAAAATAAAGGCAAAGTAAAAGCAAAGGAAATAACTAAGTATTGGTAGATTAATATGATGAAGATAGACCCGGGGGCCATAGGTTTCACTAGTGGCTTCTCTCAAGAGCATAAGTATTCTACGGTGGGTGAACGAATTACTGTTGAGCAATTGACAGAATTGAGCATAGTTATGAGAATATCTAGGTATGATCATATATATAGGCATCACGTCCGAGACAAGTAGACCGACTCCTGCCCGCATCTACTACTATTACTCCACTCATCAACCGCTATCCAACATGCATCTAGAGTATTAAGTTCATGAAAACAGAGTAACACCTTAAGCAAGATGACATGATGTAGAGGGATAGATTCATGCAATATGATAAAAAACCCATCTTGTTATCCTTGATGGCAACAATACAATACGTACCTTGCTGCCCCTAATGTCACTGGGAAAGGACACCGCAAGATTGAACCCAAAGCTAAGCACTTCTCCCATTGCAAGAAAGATCAATCTAGTAGGCCAAACCAAACTGATAATTCGAAGAGACTTGCAAAGATAACCAATCATACATAAAAGAATTCAGAGAAGATTCAAATATTATTCATAGACAAACTTGATCATAAACCCACAATTCATCGGTCTCAACAAACACACCGCAAAAAGAAGATTACATCGAATAGATCTCCACAAGAGAGGGGGAGAACATTGTATTGGGATCCAAAAAGAGAGAAGAAGCCATCTAGCTAATAACTATGGACCCGAAGGTCTGAGGTAAACTACTCACACTTCATCGGAGAGGCTATGGTGTTGATGTAGAAGCCCTCCGTGATGGTTACCCCCTCCGGCGGAGCTCCGGAATAGGCCCCAAGATGGGATCTCGTGGATATAGAAAGTTACGGCGGTGGAATTAGGGTTTTGGCTCCATATCTGATCATTTGGGGGTACGTAGGTATATATAGGAGGAAGGAGTACGTCGGTGGAGCAACAGGGGGGCCACGAGGGTGGAGGGCGCGCCTGGGGGGGTAGGCGCACCCCCCTATCTCGTGGCCTCCTCCTTTGTTTATTGACATAGGGTCCAAGTCTCCTGGATCATGTTCGGTGAGAAAAATCACGTTCCCAAAGGTTTCATTCCGTTTGGACTCCGTTTGATATTCCTTTTCTTCGAAACCCTAAAATAGGCAAAAAAACAGCAATTCTGGGCTGGGCCTCCGGTTAATAGGTTAGTCCCAAAAATAATATAAAAGTGGAAAATAAAGCCCAGCAATGTCCAAAACAGTAGATAATATAGCATGGAGCAATCAAAAATTATAGATACGTTGGAGACGTATCAAGCATCCCCAAGCTTAATTCCTGCTCGTCCTCGAGTAGGTCAATAATAAAAACAGATTTTTTGATGTGGAATGCTAATAGGCATAATTTTAATGTAATTCTTCTTAATTGTGGCATGAATATTCAGATCCGAAAGATTCAAGATAAAAGTTCATATTGACATAAAAATAATAATACTTCAAGCATACTAACAAAGCAATTATGTCTTCTCAAAATAACATGGCCAAAGAAAGTTCATCCCTACAAAATCATATAGTTTAGTCATGCTACATTTTCGTCACACAAGAATGCTCTCATCATGCACAACCCCGATGACAAGCCAAGCAATTGTTTCATACTTTAGTAATCTCAAACCTATAAACTTTCATGCAATATATGAGCGCGAGCCATGGACATAGCACTATGGGTGGAATAGAATATGATGATGGGGGTTATGTGGAGAAGACAAAAAAGGAGAAAGTCTCACATCAACGAGGCTAATCAATGGGCTATGGAGATGCCCATCGATTGATGTTAATGCAAGGAGTAGGGATTGCCATGCAACGGATGCACTAGAGCTATAAATGTATGAAAGCTCAACAAAAGAAACTAAGTGGGTGTGCATCCAACTTGCTTGCTCACGAAGACCTAGGGCACTTGAGGAGGCCCATTGTTGGAATATACAAGCCAAGTTCTATAATGAAAAATTCCCACTAGTATATGGAAGTGACAAAACAAAGGACTCTCTATCATGAAGATTATGGTGCTACTTTGAAGCACAAGTGTGGAAAAAGGATAGTAGCATTGTCCCTTTTATATTTTTTATTTGGCCTTTCCCTTTTTTTATTTGGCCTTTCTCTTGTTTTTTGGACAATGCTCTATGAATTATGATCATCACACTTCTATTTATTTACAACTCAATGATTACAACTCGATACTAGAACAAAGTATGACTCTATATGAATGCCTCCGGCGGTGTACCGGGATATGCAATGAACCAAGAGTGACATGTATGAAAATTATGAACGGTGGCTTTGCCACAAATACTATGTCAACTACATGATCATGATAAGCAATATGACAATGATGAATGTGTCATGATGAACGAAATGGTGGAAAGTTGCATGGCAATATATCTCGGAATGGCTATGGAAATGCCATAATAGGTAGGTATGGTGGCTGTTTTGAGGAAGATATAAGGAGGTTTATGTGTGAAAGAGCGTATCATATCACGGGGTTTGGATGCACCGGCGAAGTTTGCACCAACTCTCAATGTGAGAAAGGGCAATGCACGTTACCGAAGAGGCTAGCAATGATGGAAGGGTGAGAGTGCGTATAATCCATGGACTCAACATTAGTCATAAAGAACTCAGATACTTATTGCAAAAATCTACAAGTCATCAAAAACCCAAGCACTACGCGCATGCTCCTAGGGGGATAGATTGGTAGGAAAAGACCATCGCTCGTCCCCGACCGCCACTCATAAGGAGGACAATCAAAGAACACCTCATGTTTCAAATTTGTTACATAAGTTTACCATACGTGCATGCTACGGGACTTGCAAACTTCGACACAAGCATTTCTCAAATTCACAACTACTCAACTAGCACGACTTTGATATCATTACCTCCATATCTCAAAACAATCATCAAGCATCAAACTTCTCTTAGTATTCAAAACACTCATAAGATTTTTTTACTAATCTTGAATACCTAGCATATTAGGATTATTTAAGTAAATTACCATGCTATTTAAGACTCTCAAAATAATCTAAGTGAAGCATGAGAGATCAATAGTTTCTATAAAACAAATCCACCACCGTGCTCTAAAAGATATAAGTGAAGTACTATAGCAAAACTATATAACTCAAAAGATATAAGTGAAGCACATAGAGTATTCTAACAAATTCCAAATCATGTATGGATCTCTCAAAAGGTGTGTACAGCAAGGATGATTGTGGTAAACTAAAAATCAAAGACTCAAATCATACAAGACGCTCCAAGCAAAACACATATCATGTGGTGAATAAAAATATAGCTCCAAGTAAAGTTACCGATAGAAGTAGACAAAAGAGGGGATGCCTTCCGGGGCATCCCCAAGATTTGGCTTTTAGGTGTCCTTAGATTATCTTGGGGGTGCAATGGGCATCCCCAAGCTTAGGCTCTTTAAACTCCTTGTTCCACAATCCATCAAATCTTTACCCAAAACTTGAAAACTTCACAACACAAAACTCAAAGTAGAAAATCTCGTGAGCTCCGTTAGCGAAGGAAAACAAAAGACCACTTCAAGGTACTGTAATGAACTCATTCTTTATTTATATTGGTGTTAAACCTACTGTATTCCAACTTCTCTATGGTTTATAAACTATTTTACTAGCCATAGATTCATCAAAATAAGCAAACAACACACGAAAAACAGAATCTGTCAAAAAACAGAACAGTCTGTAGTAATCTGTAGCTAGCGCAAGATCTGGAACCCCAAAAATTATAAAATAAATTGATGGACGTTAGGATTTATCTATTAATCATCTTCAAAAAGAATTAACTAAATAGAACTTTTCAAATAAAAATGGTAGCAGTTCTCGTGAGCGCTAAAGTTTCTGTTTTTTACAGCAAGATATTAAGACTTTCCCCAAGTCTTCCCAACGGTTCTACTTGGAACAAACACGAATTAAACACAAAAAACACAACCAAAACAGAGGATAGGTAAATTATTTATTATTAAACAGGAGCAAAAATCAAGGAATAAAAATAAAATTGGGTTGCCTCCCAACAAGCGCTATCGTTTGACGCCCCTAGCTAGTCATAAAAAGCAAGGATAGATCTAGGTATTGCCATCTTTGGTAGGCAATCCATAAGTGGCTCTCATAATAGATTCATAAGGTAATTTAATTTTCTTTCTAGGAAAGTGTTACATGCATTTCCTTAACGGAAATTGGAATCTAATATTTCCTTCCTTCATATCAATAATTGCACCAATCGTTCTAAGGAAAGGTCTACCAAGAATAATAGGACATGAAGGATTGCAATCTATGTCAAGAACGATAAAATCTACGGGAACATAATTCCTATTTGAAACAATAAGAACATCATTAATTCTTCCCATAGGTTTCTTAATAGTGGAATCTGCAAGGTGCAAGTTTAGAGAGCAATCATCAAAATCACGGAAACCTAACAAATCACACAAAGTCTTTGGAATCGTGGAAACACTAGCACCCAAATCACATAAAGCATAGAACTCATGATATTTAATATTAATTTTAATGGTTGGTTCCCACTCATCATAAAGTTTTCTAGGGATAGAAACTTCCAATTTAAGTTTTTCTTCATAAGATTGCATCAAGGCATCAACGATATGTTTAGTAAACGCTTTATTTTGACTATAAGCATGAGGAGAATTTAGCACGGATTGCAACAAGGAAATACAATCAATCAAAGAGCAATTTTAATAATTAAATTCCATGAAATTCAAAATAGTGGGTTTAGCAACATCTAGGGTTTTAATTTCTTCGATCCCACTTTCATCAATTTTAGCATCAATATCTAAAAACTCCGAATTCTTGGAACGCCTTCTAGGTAAAGGTGGATCATATTCAGTCCCATCATTATTAAGATTCATATTGCAAAACAAAGATTTAATAGGGGACACATCAATAACTTTTAGATCTTCATCTTTATTTTCATAGGAACTAGAAGAACACACTCTTATAAAGGCATCTTTCTTAGCACGCATCCTAGCGGTTCTTTATTTGCACTCATCAATGGAAATTCTCATGGCTTTGAGAGACTCATTGATATCATGCTTAGGTGGAATAGATCTAAGTTTCAAAGAATCAACATCAAGAGAAATTCTATCAACATTCCTAGCCAAATCATCAATCTTAAGCAATTTTTCTTCAATCAAAGCATTGAAATTCTTTTGCGAAGTAATAAATTCTTTAATATTAGATTCAAAATTAGAGGGCATATTATTATAATTTCCATAAGAATTGGTGTAGGAATTACCATAATTATTAGAGGGATTACTAGGATAAGGCCTAGGATTAAAATTTCCTCCATACGTGTTGTTACCAAAATTATTCCTACCAACAAAATTCACATCCATAGATTCATTATTATTCTCAATCAAGGTAGACAAGGGCATATCATTAGGATTAGAAGAAACACTGTTACTAGCAAATAATTTCATAAGTTGATCCATCTTTCCACTCAAAACATTAATTTCTTCTATCGCACGCACCTTTTTATTAGTAGATCTTTCAGTATGCCATTGAGAATAATTAACCATAATATCATCTAGGAGTTTAGTAGCTTCTCCTAAAGTGATTTCCATAAAAGTGCCTCTCGTGGCCGAATCTAAAAGATTTCTAGAAGCAAAATTCAATCCGGCATAATTTTTTTGTATAATCATCCACAAATTCAAACCATGAGTAGGGCAATTACGTATCATTAATTTCATCCTCTCCCAAGCTTGTGCAACATGTTCATGATCAAGTTGCTTAAAATTCATAATATCGTTTCTAAGGGAGATGATCTTAGCGGGAGGAAAATATTTAGAGATAAAAGCATCTTTGCACTTGTTCCAAGAATCAATACTATTTTTAGGCAAAGACAAAAACCAAGCTTTAGCACGATCTCTAAGAGAAAAAGGAAATAGCTTCAATTTAACAATATCATTATCCACATCTTTCTTCTTTTGCATATCACACAAATCAACGAAGCTATTTAGATGGGTAGCGGCATCTTCACTAGGAAGGCCGGAAAACGGATCTTTCATGACAAGATTCAACAAAGCGGCATTAATTTCACAAGATTCAGCATCGGTAAGAGGAGCAATTGGAGTGCTAATAAAATCATTGTTGTTGGTATTGGTAAAGTCACACAATTTAGTGTTATCTTGAGCCATCGTGACAAGCAAGCAATCCAACACATAAGCAAACAAAAAGCAAGCGGGCAAAGAAGAGGCAAATAGAGAAAGAGAGGGAGGATAGAGAGAGAGGGCGAATAAAACGGCAAGGGTGAAGTGGGGGAGAGGAAAACGAGAGGCAAATGGCAAATAATGTAATGCGGGAGATAAGGATTGTGATGGGTACTTGGTATGTTGCGCCAGAAATGGCTTGTTGTTGGAAGTCAAATCTTGACTTGCGCGAACATCCCCGGCAACGGCGCCAGAAATTCTTCTTGCTACCTCTTGAGCACTGCGTTGGATTTTCCCGAAGAGGAAAGGATGATGCAGCAAAGTAGCGTAAGTATTTACCTCAGTTTTTGAGAACCAAGGTATCAATCCAGTAGGAGGCTATGCGCGAAGTCCCTAGTACCTGCACAAAACAAATAACTCCTCGCAACCAACGTGATAAGGGGTTGTCAATCCCTTCACGGTCACTTACGAGAGTGAGATCTGATAGATATGATAAGATAATATTTTTGGTATTTTTGCGATAAAGATGCAAAGTAAAATAAAGGCAAAGTAAAAGCAAAGGAAATAACTAAGTATTGGTAGATTAATATGATGAAGATAGACCCGGGGGCCATAGGTTTCACTAGTGGCTTCTCTCGAGAGCATAAGTATTCTACGGTGGGTGAACAAATTACTGTTGAGCAATTGACAGAATTGAGCATAGTTATGAGAATATCTAGGTATGATCGTGTGTATAGGCATCACGTCCAAGACAAGTAGACCGACTCCTACCTACATCTACTACTATTACTCCACTCATCGACCGCTATCCAGCATGCATCTAGAGTATTAAGTTCATGAAAATAGAGTAACACCTTAAGCAAGATGACATGATGTAGAGGGATAGATTCATGCAATATGATAAAAACCCCATCTTGTTATCCTCGATGGCAACAATACAATACGTGCCTTGCTGCCCCTACTGTCACTGGGAAAGGACACTGCAAGATTGTACCCAAAGCTAAGCACTTCTCCCATTGCAAGAAAGATCAATCTAGTAGGCCAAACCAAACTGATAATTCGAAGAGACTTGCAAAGATAACCAATCATACATAAAAGAATTCAGAGAAGATTCAAATATTATTCATAGATAAACTTGATCATAAACCCACAATTCATCGATCTCAACAAACACACCGCAAAAAGAAGATTACATCGAATAGATCTCCACAAGAGAGGGGGAGAACATTGTATTGAGATCCAAAAAGAGAGAAGAAGCCATCTAGATAATAACTATGGACCTGAAGGTCTAGGGTAAACTACTCACACTTCATCGGAGAGGCTATGGTGTTGATGTAGAAGCCCTCCGTGATGGATACCCCCTCCGGCGGAGCTCCGGAATAGGCCCCAAGATGGGATCTCGTGGATGCAAAAAGTTACGACGGTGGAATTAGGGTTTTGGCTCCGTATCTGATCGTTTGGGGGTACGTAGGTATATATAGGAGGATGGAGTACGTCGGTGGAGCAACATGGGGCCAACGAGGGTGGAGGGCGCGCCTGGGGGGGGGGGGGTAGGCGCGCCCCCTACCTCGTGTCCTCCTTCTTTCTTTCTTGACGTAGGGTCCAAGTCTCCTGGATCATGTTCGGTGAGAAAATCACGTTCCCGAAGGTTTCATTCCGTTTGGACTCCTTTTGATATTCCTTTTCTTCGAAACCCTAAATTGGTGAAAAACAGCAATTCTGGGCTGGGCCTCCGGTTAATAGGTTAGTCCCAAAAATAATATAAAAGTGGAAAATAAAGCCCAATAATGTCCAAAATAGTAGGTAATATAGCATGGAGGAATAAAAAATTATAGATACATTGGAGACGTATCAGTGACGCTGTCTTGGGCTCCACGGTGACCTCCGTCTTGTCGTCCTGCTGGTCTTGGTCTCGTTGCACTGATATGGAAACCTTTGCTTGACGCCTTGGTACTCCGCGCCTGTGCCTGCTTCCTTAGCACCAAAGAGGAAACAAGGACACTGTGCGCGCTGGCGCCCGCCTGACCTCGATCGTCATGGCTCACGTCATTGGAACCTCGTGAGGTTTGCCTTGCCTTGAACTCTCCGCCCCTCGTGAGCCAGCCTGGTGAGGCCGCTCCTGAGGAGGTCTTGTGTCGTACGCCTCGCGAGGCTTGGCCCCTCGCGAGGGTCTTGAGTCCTTGCTGGTGAAGATGGGTCGTACGGGCCCGCTCGCAGTGCCACGCTGTGGGCCGCAGGCAGGCGAGTCTGGGGACCCCCGTTCCTAGAAGACCGACAGTAGCCCCGGGGCCCAAGGCACGCTCGGGCTTGGCTTCAAGGCGAAGCCAAAAGGGGCAAGTGCGGAGTGCCGCGGGACCCAATAGCTTACGACCTTGGTCGACGCGTGGTGGTTGATTGGACGTGGGCGTCTCCGCTTCTGCACGCTGCCTTGGAATCCGCCTGGCTATGCGGCCACCGCAACCTACACAGTTATTCTTCCATCGCCTGCGCCATACTCCTCTGACTCCTCTGCTTCCCTCGGACTCCGCTTCTCTTTCCAATCTGACCTGAGCTCTGCTCACTCCATCGGCATGGCGCCGACGCAAGCGGATAAGGGGAAGAAGCCTCTGTCTTCGGCTAGTGCGCCCCCGGCCGCCAAGACCGCAGTTGGCTGGTCGCTGGTGCTCAACGATGAGGCCATGGGCAAGGTGCGTCCCATGCTCGCCTCCAGCTTCAATGAGTGGGGAAAGACGGTGGCTTGGCCTGCGTCTCATGCTCGCATTGACCGGGCGGCCACCGAGGTCCCATTCTTCATTGATGCCCTTTGGGCTGGCTTGGTTCCTCCCTTCTCCGCCTTCTTCAACGTTGTGCTGGCGCATTATCAGATCCACATACTGCACCTTGATCCTCAATTGGTGACCCTTCTCGCCGTCTTCTCCTTTGTTTGTGAGGCCATGGTAGGCATTGCCCCCTCAGTGGCCCTTCTACGCTACTTCTTCTCGCTGCACCTGATTGATCCTCGACAGAGCTCAGGATGCCTGAGCTTTCAGGCCGTGGCAGCGATGGCCGGCGCGGGGGTTGACTTCAAGCTCCCACCATCCACGAGTGGGTTTCGGACACGGTGGGTATTTGTTGATGTCGGAGTGCTCAGCCCCCTGCTCTCTTCTCCGTCAGCGCCAGCTATTCCCAGCTCTGGTTGGTGCCACCAAAGGCTCACCGATCCGCGCCTTGCCCCTGTCTAGCTCAGGCTGAAGTGGCTCAATGACCTTGATGTGACTGCGCCTATGGTGGTGAAGGAGTTCGTCCGGCGCCGGATGGCCCTGCTTCAGCGCCACTCTCAAACGATGTGGGCCTTGCTCAACAGCAAGGACCACATGAGACTTCAGGAGTCCGGGCTCCCCCTCGAGGCGCGGCGAATGGTGCTCGAGGTCCTGACGAGTGTCCCGCTGCCAGATGACATGCCGAGGAAGAGTTGCCTTCTGTACCGCTGCTTGAACAAGGCGACATTCGCGGAGCAGATGCCCGCCTTTGATGAGTGGGGCTGCGTCCAGTCGGCCTCGTGGGGCCTCGTGTGAACCCATCGTCATGGTTCCTCTTCCTGCTGCTGGCGCCGAGCTCGCCCCAAGTGTGGATGCGGGGGGCGAGCACCGCTGGAGGCTGATGGCGAAGGTGCCGAGATGCTGATGCCGCCCAGGGCTCCTGAGGCGTCGTCCTCAGGAACTCGCGACTCTTGCCCTGGGGTGGCGGTTGAGGAGGCGACACAACCCACATCTCCCGAGGCCGGGGCTCCTGAGACCTCGACAGGTCACTGCGAGGCAGGGCCTGATGGCTCCCCTCAGCTTGGCGCTCCTGAGGCTGCCCCTGCGAGCACTTCCCCAGTTGCGCCTCGTGTTGGCCGCCATGTCTAGCGCTTCGGTCGGCTCTGCGTGTACTTCGAAGAGCTCCGCAAGAGGAAGGGGTCCCCAAGCAGCGGCACCTTCAGGCCGTTAAAGTGGAGAAAGTACATCGCCGTTGACGAGTAAGTACCTTATCTTGGTGACTCTCCATGTGTTGCTTCCCTTCCTGACGATATCTCTTCAGGATTCCTTCCGCCAAGGCCGCAAGATCTCCTAAGGAGCAGCCTCCTCTCACCTCGCTTCTCCTGCTAGGCTCGAGCGCTTCGAGCCCGCGCTCTGCTCACGGTGTGGAGTCAACCAGGGAAGTCGGCCCGTCAACAAGGTGTCTCGAGCTCGCGCCTTTGCCGTCTTTTCTTCGCGGCCTTGTTCGGAGCATAGCAAGCATGCCAAGGGTTCCTTCCCTGGTCGTGGACGGCGACTGGTTAGCTTTGATCCTGGGGTCTTCTTCAAGCAGCGGGCCTTTACTCGCTCGGGCCCCTCACGAGGACCGTCCCGCAAATGGGTGGGTGCCAGCCCCCAGCCCCCTGCTGAAAGGGGGCGAGCCACTTCGGGCCCCATCCGCGGTCCCCGCGGCGGAGGATGAAGTCAGCAGCATGCTCGAGTCGGTGATACGTCTCCAATGTATCTATAATTTTTGATTGCTCCATGCTATATTATCTACTGTTTTGGATGTTTATGGGCTTTATTATGCACTTTATATCATTTTTGGGACTAACCTATTAACCCAGAGCCCAGTGCCAGTTTCTGTTTTTACCTTGTTTTAGTGTTTCGAAGAAAAGGAAAATCAAACAGAGTCCAATTGACCTGAAACTTCACGGAACTCTTTTTTGGAAGGAAAGAAGCCCAGAAGACTTGAAGTGCACGTAAGGGAAGCTTCAAGGAGGCCACGAGGTAGGGGGGCGCGCCCACCCTCCTAGGGCGTGCCCTCCACCCTCGTGGGCCCCTTGTGGCTCCCCTGACATATCTCTTTCACCCATATATACCCACGTACCCTAAAACTATCGGGGAGCACAAAAGATCGGGAGTTCCGCCGCCAGAAGCCTCCGTAGCCACCGAAAACCAATCTAGACCCGTTCCGGCACCCTGCCGGAGGGGGCAATTCCTCTCCGGTGGCCATCTTCATCATCCCGGTGCTCTCCATGACGAGGAGGGACTAGTTCTCCCTCGGGGCTGAGGGTATGTACCAGTAGCTATGTGTTTGGTCTCCCTCTCTCTCTTGTGTTCTTGAGGTGATACGATCTTGATGTATCGCGAGCTTTGCTATTATAGTTGGATCTTATGATGTTTTCTCCCCCTCTACTCTCTTGTAATGGATTGAGTTTCCCCTTTGAAGTTATCTTATCGGATTGAGTCTTTAAAGATTTGAGAACACTTGATGTATGTCTTGCCGTGCGTATCTGTGGTGACAATGGGATACCATGTGATTCACTTGATGTATGTTTTGGTGATCAACTTGCGGGTTCCGCCCATGAACCTATGCATAGGGGTTGGCACACGTTTTCGTCGTGATTCTCCGGTTGGAACTTTGGGGCACTATTTGAGGTTCTATGTGTTGGTTGAATAGATGAATCTGAGATTGTGTGATGCATATCATATAATCATACCCACGGATACTTGAGGTGACATTGGAGTATCTAGGTGACATTAGGGTTTTGGTTGATTTGTGTCTTAAGGTGTTATTCTAGTACGAACTCTAGGGCTGTTTGTGACACTTATAGGAATAGCCCAACGGATTGATTGGAAAGAATAACTTTGAGGTGGTTTCGTACCCTAGCATAATCTCTTCGTCCGTTCTCCGCTATTAGTGACTTTGGAGTGACTCTTTGTTGCATGTTGAAGGATAATTATGTCTTGATAACCCACAAGTATAGGGGATCACAACAGTTTTTGATAAGTAAGAGTGTCGAACCCAACGAGGAGCTAAAGGCAGAACAAATATTCCCTCAAGTTCTATCGACCACCGATACAACTCTACGCACGCTTGACGTTCGCTTTACCTAGAACAAGTATGAAACTAGAAGTAATTTGTAGGTGTTGTTGGATAGGTATGCAAGATAATAAAGAGCAAGTAAATAAAAAGTAGGGGCTGTTTAGATAAAGACACAACTAAGTTAGGTCTAGTAGAGAGTTTGTTGTTATGAGAAAGGTATTTGTCCCTAGGCAATCGATAACTAGACCGGTAATCATCATTACAATTTTATTTGAGGGAGAGGCATAAGCTAACATACTTTCTCTACTTGGATCATATGCACTTATGATTGGAACTCTAGCAAGCATCCGCAACTACTAAAGATCATTAAGGTAAAACCCAACCATAGCATTAAAGCATCAAGTCCTCTTTATCCCATACGCAAACAACCTACTTACTCGGGTCTGTGCTTCTGTTCACTCACGCCACCCACCATAAGCAAATCATAAACATATTGCAACACCCTACAGCGGGGATCCCTCACGCTTGCGTGACACGGAGAGAACCATAGGACAGCACCAATAATAAAACATGCAACTCAAACCAATCTTGATCATCAAATAGCCATTAGGACAAAACGGATCTACTCAAACATCATAGGATAGCCATACATCATAGGGAAATAATATATTGCATTGAGCACCATGTTTAAGTAGAGATTACAGCGGGTAAGAGTGAGGTTACACCGCTGCATAGAGGGGGGAAGAGTTGGTGGTGAAGGCGGTGAAGTTGTTGGTGAAGATGACGGTGATGATGATGGCCCCCGGTGGCACTCCGGCGCCACCGGAAGCAAGGGGGAGAGGGCCCCCCTTCTTCTTCTTCTTCCTTGACCTCCTCCCTAGATGGGAGAAGGGTTTCCCCTCTGGTCCTTGGCCTCCATGGCGTGGGAGGGGCGAGAGCCCCTCCGAGATTGGATATGTCTCTCTGTCTCTCTCTGTTTCTGCGTTCTCCCTGGCTCCGTTTCACCGTTTCGTGTATATATGGAGATCCGTAACTCCGATTCGCCTGAAACCTTCGCCGTGATTTTTTCCAAAAATTAGCTTTCTTGCGGCAAAAGAAGAGCGTCAACCACCTTACGGGTGGCTCACGAGGGTAGGGGGCGCGCCCAGGGGGGAGGTGTGCCCCCTGCCTTGTGACCACCTCGGGCACCGTCTCGCGTGGATTTTTCTTCCGGAATTTTCCAAATATTCCAAAAAGTATATCCGTCCATTTTTATCCCGTTTGGACTCCGTTTGATATGGATATTCTGCAAAACCAAAAACATGCAACAGACAGGAACTGGCACTGGGCACTGGATCAATATATTAGTCCCAAAAATAGTATAAAAAGTTGCCAAAAGTATATGAAAGTTGTAGAATATTGGCATGGAACAATCAAAAATTATAGATATGACGGAGACGTATCAACATCCCCAAGATTAATTCCTACTCGTCCTTGAGTAGGTAAATGATAACAAAGATAATTTTTGATGTGGAATGCTACCTAGCATAATCTTGATCATATGTCTAATCATGGCATGAATATTAAGACACAAGTGATTCAAAGCAATATTCTATCATTTGACATAAAACAATAATACTTCAAGCCTACTAATAAAGCAATCATGTCTTTTCAAAATAACAAGGCCAGAGAAAGTTATCCCTACAAAATCATATAGTCTGGCTATGCTCCATCTTCTTCACACAAAATACTGACATCATGCACAACCCCGATGACAAGCCAAGCAATTGTTTCATACTTTTGGCGTTCTCAAACCTTTTCAACTTTCACGCAATACATGAGCGTGAGCCATGGACATAACACTATAGGTGGAATAGAATATGATGGTGGAGAAGACAAAAAAGGAGAAGATAGTCTCACATCAACTAGGCGTGTCAATGGGCTATGGAGATGCCCATCAATAGATATCAATGTGAGTGAGTAGGGATTGCCATGCAACGGATGCACTAGAGCTATACGTGTATGAAAGCTCAAACTGAAACTAAGTGGGTGTGCATCCAACTTGCTTGCTCATGAAGACCTAGGGCATTTGAGGAAGCCCATCGTTGGAATATACAAGCCAAGTTCTATAATGAAAATTCCCACTAGTATATGAAAGTGATAACTCAAGAGACTCTCTATATGAAGAACATGGTGCTACTCTGAAGCACAAGTGTGGTAAAAGGATAGTAACATTGCCCCTTCTCTCTTTTTCTCTCATTTTTTTGTAGGCCTCTTTTTTTTGAGGGCTTCTTTGGCCACTTTTATTTTGATAACCTCACATGGGACAATGCTCTAATAATGATGATCATCACACTTTTATTTACTTACAACTCAATATTACAACTCGATATCTAGAACAAAGATATGACTCTATATGAATGCCTCCGGTGGTGTACCGGGATGTGCAATGATCTAGCATAGCACTGACATAAAAAATGGACAAGTCATGAAAACATCATGCTAGCTATCTTACGATCATGCAAAGCAATATGACAATGAATGCTCAAGTCATGTATATGATGATGATGAAAGTTGCATGGCAATATATCTCGGAATGGCTATGGAAATTCCATGATAGGTAGGTATATGGTGGGTTTATGGTACCGGAGAAAGTTGCGCGGTACTAGAGAGGCTAGCAATGATGGAAGGGTGAGAGTGCGTATAATCCATGGACTCAACATTAGTCATAAATAACTCACATACTTATTGCAAAAATCTATTAGTCATCGAAACAAAGTACTACACGCATGCTCCTAGGGGGATAGATTGGTAGGAAAAGACCATCGCTCGTCCCCGACCGCCACTCATAAGGAAGACAATCAATAAATACCTCATGCTCCAACTTTGTTACATAACGGTTCACCATACGTGCATGCTACGGGAATCACAAACCTCAACACAAGTATTTCTACAATTCACAACCACCCACTAGCATGACTCTAATATCACCATCTTTATATCTCAAAACTATTGCAAGGAATCGAACTTATCATATTCAACGATCTACAAGTTTTATGTAGGATTTTATGACTAACCATGTGAATGACCAATTCCTGTCATCTCTCTAAATAGATATAAGTGAAGAAAGAGAGTTTAATTCTTTCTACAAAAGATATGCCCACGCTCTAACAAATATAAGTGAAGAAAAAGAGCATTCTACAAATGGCGGTTGTCTATGTAAAGAGAAACATGCAATCCAAACTTCAAATGATATAAGTGAAGCACATGAAGCATTCTATAAAGCCATACTCAAAAGATATAAGCGAAGTGCATAGAGCATTCTATAAATCAATCAAGGACTATCTCATACCAGCATGGTGCATAAAAGAAAAATGAAAAATAAATGCAAAAGACGCTCCAAGATTGCACATATCGCATGAACGAAACGAATCCGAAAACATACCGATACTTGTTGAAGAAAGGGGGGATGCCTTCCTAGCATCCCCAAGCTTAGATGCTTGAGTATCCTTGAATATTTACTTGAGGTGCCTCGGGGATCCCCAAGCTTGAGCTCTTTCCTCTCTTCCTTCTTCTCACATCGAGACCTTCTCGATCATCGAACACTTCATCCACACAAAAACTTCAACAGAAAACTCGGTAAGATCCGTTAGTATAATAAAGCAAATCACCATTCTAAGTACTGTAGCAAACCAATTCATATTTTTGTTTTTGCATTATATATACTGTAGTATAACTTTTTCATGGATTAATCCACTAATATAAATTGACAGTTTCACCAAAACAAGCAAACTATGCATCAAAAACAGAATATGTCTAAAACAGAACAGTCTGTAATAATCTGAACATTAACCATACTTATGATACTTGAAAAATTCTACCAAAATTAGGAAAAATAAACAATTTGTATAGGAATACAGTGCAAAAGGAATCAGAACCATTTGACGTTCCAGCTAAAAATGTAAAATCGCGCACTACAGCCAAAGTTTCTGTCCTGCACCGTACAAACCATCAAGCAAATGTAAACATCCTAAAGGCAAACCTTGGCACATTATTTTTATAATAAAATGGAATTGTACCAGGGGATAATTATTTTTATTGAAAAGTTTCTATAATTAAGATTCACAAAGTTCCCATGGGCATGAACAAAGTTCAAGGACGTCCCCCACTTTCACAATGCTCGTCTCTCTCACTTTCACTTTTCTTTTAGAAAAAGTTTTGGGTTCCCCTCTTTATTTTTGTTGTTTTTAAACTATATGAAAGCACTCAAGAGAAATAAATGACTCTCTAAAACTTCTGGGTTGTCTCCCTGGCAGCGCTTTCTTTAAAGCCATTAAGCTAGGCATATAGTGCTCAAGTAGTGAATCCACCCGGATCCCAAGATATATCAAAGCCAATTTGAATCAACAATGATTTGTAATTTAGTAGTGAGCACAAAGTAACATATATCAAGCAATTACGAAGTCTAACTCTCTTTCTATGCATCGGCATGTCATAAAAGAACACTTCATGCACACATAGTAAAGGCCAATGCATAGTATAAACAGTTTCTTGCAATTTTTTCGTGTTGGAAACATAGAGAGGTGGAGATATAGTTCCTCTCTCATAATAATTGCAAGTGGGAGCAGCAAGCACATGCATATTATATCTATCAAGAACATCATGTGCAACAGTAAAAGGCAACCCATCAATGTAATCCTTAATAAAAGCAAACTTCTTTGATATAGTGTAATTGGGAGAATTCAAAAAGATAATAGGACTATCATGTGTGGGTGCAATAGCAACGATTTCATGTTTAACATAAGGAACTATAGCAAGTTCATCTCCATAAGCATAATTCATATTGGCATCTTGGCCACAAGCATAGCAAGCATCATCAAAAAGGGATATTTCAAAAGAATCCAAGGGATCATAACAGTCATCATAGCAATCATCCTTCGGTAAGCATGAAGGGGAATTAAACAATGTATGAGTTGAAGAGTTACTCTAATTAGAAGGTGGGCACGGGTGATCAATCCACTCTTCCTCCTTTTGTTGTTCGCTCTCTTCCTCATCTTTTTCATCCAATGACCTCACATTTTCATCAATTTCTTCTTCCATAGACTCCTGCAAAATATTAGTCTCTTCTTGGACAACGGAGAATTTCTTAATAAGCGCATAAATTTCGTAATTGTATTCATAATTCTCATAACAATATTTTAGGATAGCTAAATTCTCAGGTCTATAAACAGCATCATCAAAATCTTCAAACTTTTTAAACATAGATTCAATTTCATAAGCACCATTAAAAGCAACAAATTCTTCTATTTGTTCCACATCATAGTAATCATATATACCATTAGCATAAGAAGCTAAGGTTTCATTATCATTAAATTCACATGAAAAGGGAAGGTGTGGATCCTTCACCTTAGAGCAACAAGTATAATCATATCTCAAGCATAGTTGCCTATCATACACTACAAAAAAATACACTCCCGTGATGATACGTGTTTGTCACAGTAGGTCGCGTTTTTTGTCATGCATGTACATCCATGACAAATTTATGACATAATCAAGATAGTCATACCTGTGCTGTCGTAGAAGTGTTCCATGACATTGCCAAAATTATCATCACGGAAGTGTCCACTTCCATGATGATAAATCGCGCGTCACAGAAGTGCTTTCGTCAAGGGTGACCGACACGTGGCATCCACCGTAACGGAACACCGTTAAGCTATCAGGTCGGGTTTTGGATCCGATAACCCATTAACAGCCCCGACCAATGGGGATTTTCCACGTGTAAAATCATCATTGGCTAGAGGAAACACGTGTCGGCTCATCATTGGGACAGATGTCATCCACTCATTGGACAGGAGGTGCCTATGATAGGTCGACACATGGCACGACCCAACAGTGGCCCATTCCGGTGAAAAAGGCCGTCCCAGTAAAAATTAGCAGGCCGGCCCATATAAGGCCTACTTGTGTCAGGTCCATTTAAGCCCACGGCCCATACGAGATGTGCCAATTCAGCCCGTTAAAGTTTTGACACCATTGCAGCCCATCATCAGTTCGAGCCCGTTAACAGCCCGCTATATATTTGGGCTCAATATCGGCCCGATGAGATTTCGGCCTGTTAATGGCCCATTTGATGGATGGGCCAATTTTCAGGATGTACATCTTTCGGCCTTTTAGCGACACATTTAAATGTTGGGCTAATTTCTGGCCCAGTGTGTCTTTCAGCCTATTGACGGCCCATAAATCTGATGGGCCATTTGTAGTCGAACCTGAGTTTCAGCCTTTTAGCGGCCCATTTAAGTGTTGGGCCAATTTCTAGCCCGGTGTCACTTTTAGCCTGTTGACGGCCCATAAATTAGTTGGGCCAATTGTAGTCAGACCTGAGTTTTGGCCTTTTAGCGACCCATTTAAGTGTTGGGCCAATTCCCGGCCCTGTGTGCCTTTCGGCCTGTTAACGGACCATAAATGAGTTGGGCCATTTGTAGCCGGACCTTAGTTTTGGCCTCTTAACGGCCCATGCCCTTCATGGTCCAATACCAGCCCGGTTTCTCTTTTGGCCTGCTAAAGGCCCACAACACAGTTGGGCCGTTTACAATACGACCTGACTTTCGGCCTCTTAGCGGCCCATGCTCTTCATGGTCAATACAAGCCCGCTGTCTCTTTCGGCCTGCTAAAGGCCTACAGTATAGTTGGGCCATATGTAGCCCAAACTTAGTAACGACCTATTAACGGCCCGTGAAATAAATTGGGGCCACCTGTTGCCCGCTTCGATGTCGACCTGTTAACGACCCGGGAGGTAAGAGGGCCGACCATTAACTTTTGGCCTAGTAACGGCCCATTAACTTAATGGGCCCACTAAAGTTCGTTCATGTCTTTAGGCCAAATTAGATAATTTGAGCCCATTATGACGAGCAAAGGTACGGCATACAGGGAATAACGTTGCACATCCAGAATATATTACAGGAAATTACATCCACTGGGCAATCAAAGATTGATGCCAGTGCAAATAAATGAGCAGAACCTAACCATCTACAACGTCACAATCTGCAACCTCAGCACAGATGACGCCCATAAGCATGTGGGCAAGTTCTTGTTGCTTTGCCACACTGTCTCTGAAAACATTGATCAGTTGTTGTGTCGCACGACTCTGCACCTCTGATTCATCCACCATTTCCATCATTGCTTCAGCCATTAATTGGTTCACAAACATACATTTATTCCGTTGCATTCGAGATAGAGGATACTGAACAGATTCAGATGGCGATTTTGGCAGGCTTGTATTATTGATAGTGGAGAGTGTCTTGATCACTGCATCATAACATAAATTAGGACGGGAACCAAACATATTAATCATGAGTTATTGCCATATTACCTGGCCTAGATTTATTGGAAAGAAACAATGGGGTTGCCTTGCTGTTTTCAGAGTTTGTCTTCTTATCGTCAGCAGCCTGCACAAAATTAACACACTAGCATTGCTATCATTGGCCAAGTCAGATAATAGGAAAGCAACATTGACACAACGAACGTTTGGGCAACTAGCCTACACCAAATTAACACAATATGGCACAGCTATCATCAGCCAGGTAAGGTAATACGAAAGCAACATTGACACAATGAATGAATGGGCAACCAGAGAAACACTACAATTCAGTAATGTGCATGATATGAGATAGCACATTCATGCAGCTCAGTACGCAAAACTACCAGGCAATTTTCCTTACAAAAATCAACATTGGCGCCTTTAACATTTTGCTACAACTAATTTTAGATCAGATAAAGGTTAGGTTCATGTCGATTAACAAAATACATGCTGATGTGAAAATATAGTGATATACAACAGGTACTTACATCAGCACTGGAGCACAGAGAATTCCTGCAAGATATTTTCCTCAAATACGATCCCAATGGAGGAAGTCTTGTATCGTTTAACCTTATTTTCTAAAAGAGAGATGGGTAAGAAACATGCAGAAAATATGATCAGAATGCTATAAAATTTCATGATGCGAGGATACGCACACGCTTCCTAGAATGGAGTTGACATTCTTTTGCTGGACTGGAGCGGACTAGTTCTTTGGCCACTGGAATCTGCTTATTATCAATGGGAGTTGGGTTTCTCTGTGCTGGAGCAGTATCTATGAAAAATGGAGTTGGTTTATTATCTCCTGGCGTTTGGATCTTTTGCAAAGACCTGGTTTGTAACCCTTGCATGCCTTATATAGAAGAATGGTGATTCAGTTATAAAACATGCTACATCAGAGATGGAATAGGTACTGAAGAATAGAAAGGCATGACATATTGACATGTATTCACTCCATCCGGAAATAAATGGATGGGTCTAGGCATATTTCAGTTCTAGATACATCCAGTTTTATCCATTTCTACGACATTTAATCCGGACGGAGGGAGTATGATGTAAGAGCTAGGGATACGACAGGACAACACAGTAAAAAAACACTGAAAAACCCACTACAGAACCAAAGTATTCAAACCCACTGATATGACATAGTACACTCATGCAGCTCAGGATGCAAAACTACTAGGCAGTTTTCCTTGCAAAAATCAACATTGTGGCCTTTAATCATACATTTTGCTACAACTAAATTTAGATCAGATAAAGGTTGGATTCACGCCGATTAACAAAATACATGCTGATGTAAAAATATAGTGATATACAGCAGGTACTTACATCTACATTGGAGCACAGAGAATTCCTGCAAGAATCTTTCCTCATAAACGATACCATTGCAGAAAATCTTCTATCTGTTAAGCTTATTTTCTAAAAGAGAGATGGGTAAGAAACATGTAGAAAATATGATCAACATGCTATAAAATTTCATGATGCAAGGATACGCACACGCTTCTTAGAATTGAGTTGACATATTTTTGCTGAACTGGAGCGGACTAGTTCTTTGGCCACTAGAATCTGCTTATTATCACTAGGAGTTGGGTTTCTCTGTGCTGGAGCAGTATCTACAAAAACTAGAGTTGGTTTATTATCTCCTTGCGTTTGGATCTTTTGCAAAGGCCTTGTTTGTAACCCTTCATATTCTAACATAGTCGTCTTCCCCTTGCATGCCTTGTATAGAAGAATGGTGCTTTAATTATAAAACATGCGGCAACAGAGAGATGGAATAGGTACTGAAGAATAGAAAGGCATGACATATTGACATGTATTCCCTCCATCCGGAAAAAAATGGATGGGTCTAGGCATATTTCAGTTCTAGATACATCCTTTTTATCCATTTCGGCAACATGTAATCCATACGGAGGGAGTATGGTGTAAGAGCTAGGGATACGACAGGACAACACAACAAAAAAAACACTAGTTGAATGTAAAACTGTATGCTAGCGGAATACGTACAGAAATAACTAAGGCAACATACACGTGTATGATTGGGAAAATAAGATGGCATTGCAACAGAGCACTAGAACAGCACTTCAATGTAAAAAAACATGGTATGGTAGACAGATGAAGTACATACTGATGAATAACAATGCATAAGATATTCAGAAGCATGATGTCCAAATTAAGCAGATGGCATTGCGATAGAGTAGAATGACAGCACTTGAATTTGAAAACATGTTATCATGAATGGAATAGGTACTGAAAAACAGGAAGGCATGACATATTTACATGCATGATCAGCATGCTAAGCACATGGCATTACAACAGAGTAGATACACTCCAGGACATTATATGCATGTTGTACCCATATCACATGCCAAGTTAGAGCAAGGACCTTGTGGGGTGAAGAGGATTCATCATCTTTCTGCAAGTCTTCTGAAGAACTGCCTTTACATGTTCCATCATATTGGGTATCATTGACATCAAGTTTATTGGCCTTTACATTGCTCCGTGAGGTTCTTGGGGATATATCAGTGTGTGCAATTATATCTGACATGCATGGAAGACAACTAGTAGTTAGATTTATGTAATGAGTGCCTGTGGGAGACGACATAAATAGTAGGACTGGGGTTAACTAGCAGCAACAGGTCTCATAAACTAAAGGGAGAACACAGATGAAAGCTATAGAATATGTATCGTTTGTACTCGAGATTAACTAGATGGCACACAAAAGTATTAAAGAACAACATAGGAAATACTAGAAGTGGTATAATACTATAATCACCAGCATGTGGGATAGCATTGGCTGATGGATGATAACTATGGAACAGTGTTACCTAAAGAACAAGTATCTTAGCTGAACTATGGAACAGCGTTAACTCCTGAACAAGACCCGTAAGAGATCAGCATGAATATACAGTGAAATGTGATGATCTATTTTCCATGCTTAGATGAATAACAAAGCCATAAATGTTGCACACAAGTAAGATGAGGGTACAACCTATCTGGCTGCCATCCATAGGAGTGAGCATCATGTGCTGACTTGTCGATGGCCCTACAGTTGTTGTGGCTGTGCATGTCGGGCACGCGCATTCGATGCAGGGAACTGTTGAGTGGGGACTATAGCTCCCTTCTGGTGTATGTTTCCCTTGTTGGAGCAGTTGCGGTGAGTCGGAAGACGGTGTGTCTGAAGATGCAGATAACACATAATGTTAAGAACGACATATCTCTTTGATCTGAAGAAATACACTAAGAGATCAACAGCAAGGTCCGAGAGTGGTCACACGTCTGTTGACTGAAGACTAAATTGGGGTCACATGATTTTATTTTATTTTGGTACTGTCCGATCTACGCCGGATGGCTTGCCGTCTTGTGCCTCCCGGCTGACATTGTTCGGAATCTTCCCCGAAGAGCTAGCGACCAACGGCAGAGCAGCCTGCCTCCGCCGTCCGTGGCCCCGGCCAAAACCCCGCTCCCCGCCCCACCGCACTGCCGTGGTTGCGCCGCCCCCGGGCCAATCCACAAAGACTCCCCGTCATCCAGATCCGGCGGCGGCAGTACCTTCAACCCACGCAACTCTAAAAGATAGCCATCAAAGCGCTGCTTCCGCGGCGAACTTGCGGCCCCGCACCCTTACGTTAGACACTAGCCAACCGACAGCCTAGGAGCTCCGCCGCCTTGAGGGGTGCTACTTCCCATTGCAAATCGATTGGCCCAAAATAAAAATTCAGACAACTGACGCCTAAATAAAGTGATTTGAGATGAGGGTGCGACCTATCTGGCAGCATGGTGAAGTAGGCAGGTCCAGCTACCGAGTCGGTGAGGCCGGCGTGGTTGCGGTGGCGACCGGCGGCAGGGAAAGAGCGATGTCGCGACGGTCGACGGCTACACCGAAGCAGCGCCAGGACTCTGGACGGATCCGAAGTTGGAGCCGCACCGGCGCCGTGAACAACCGCGGGGGTGAATCGGCTCCGGTACAGTTCACGCGGCCGTCGTTGAGGCAACACCAACAGCACAGAGTAAGAGGCACACGGCCCAGTGCACGACGGCAAATGGACAACGTCTCCGGCATTAGGGAGGAGGGCGGCTGTGAAATTGGTGCGGTGGGGGCGCCATGGAGGTGGGGCTGAGGTTTCGCGGCTCGGGAGAAGGGAGCTTCCCGGGGAGAAGGTGATTTGGCGCCCACGAGGTATGAATGGGGGCGGGCGGGGGAAATTGGGAGGGGAGTGGAACCATGTCTTACGGACGCATTTGTCTGAAATGTGAGGGGGAGTTACAGTTCTACCCTTGCCTATAGGCTTCTCGGCTTGGGTCTGTGTACTGAGGGTCGAGGATAGTAGAGTAACTTTGCTTCTCTGGGCGGGAGCGATTTCGGGCGAGGAGGGCGTGTTTTGAACTATAGTGGGCGCGAGCGATTTCGGGCGAGGAGAGCGTGTTTTGAAATAGTGGGCGCGAGCTATTTCGGGCGAGGAGAGCGTGTTTTGCCGACCATGGTTTATGAATTATTCGGCACATGTCATTTCGACCGAGGAGAAGGCACGCTTGGATGAAGTTACGAACCTACCCTCGATGTACAACGGGCCAATTGATGTGTGTCCCACATAGGACGGTAATTTCGCGTCTCCCATTTATTTGCTCGGGCGAATTCCACCGACCAGAGAGGATGTTTAACGGTTCGTTCAAATTTTGGGAGAACGAGCATCCACGTCTACCTTACCAAGTCGATTCGGATCAAATTTTGAAATATTAGCTTGCCACTTCTTTTTAGATGGAGAGATGATGCTCGGGAGTAATGTGTTTTTACATGCTCGTTGCTAGTGATTTACTATATGACAAATAGTTGACCCACTCAAAAACGCGAATCAAACCCAAAATGAAATATCTCGATTCAATGAAATAGCTCATTCAGTAGGTCAAAATAGTGAACTAAATCCAAAATTGAACACCTCAATCGAGTAGCATGTTGTACAGTATTATAGTACTCCATGAACATGTTGAAAGTCAAATTAATGAACTTGTTTGATATACGCATATATCCGTTCATGTGTGGATTGCAAACAACATGTTCTCCAATTTAAACATTTGAATGCAAGTTTATATCGAAACATGGTTTATATCAGTCTTTGATGCATAAAACGCGACCTCCCCCTCTCCCGGACTCCTGTTCTCTCTCTCTCTCTCTCTCTCTCTCGCCGACAATCTTCAGTTCTGTCGCACGCATCCGACACAAAACCTTGTTCGTCCCTCTCCCTTTCTCTCCATCTCTCTCTCTTTGTGTGTGTGTGTGTGTGGGGGGTCTTTCTAGTTCGCATGCATATATACACCATCTATAGGTCTCTCTCGCACACTATGTATGACACTCTAGCTAGTCCAAGCTAGATATCTTGGGTGCACTCATCGTACGCACACAGATTCCTTGGCTCTTTGCCTGTAACTCTCTCACGCACCACTACGCCGTCTCGGAGCTCTTCCCCCTCTCTCAAACTCTCCATCCACCTGGGTCACACATACACATGCATATCTCACTCGCACTCGATAGGCCCATCTAAAACTCTATCTCTCCCCCTCGTTCTCTCTCCATCTCACATGCGCACACACACAATCTCATGCCCAGCTAGCCAAGTATGATGGTCTCTCACTCAATTGTAGGCACACGCAGTCCCCCCTATATGTATATGACTAGCTAATCTTAGTCTCCATCACAAACATGTGCATGGTCTATCTCGATTTCTCTCGGGGCATCTTTCTATCGCGCACGCACTCCCTCGATCTCCCACCCATATAGTCCCCTCACGATCTCGACGGGATCTCTCTATCACAAACACACCCTCTCTCCCTCCCCATGCGTCCATGCCATCCATGTGTCCCTCTCGACCTTTGTTCCTTGTTGGCCACACCTCTATTGGACATGTGCTACAGGGGTGTCTCTCTCCGTTGCAAACAATCACACACTAGCTATCTTCGTGTATCTCCTCGCCTCGCTTTTCCATCTCGGAGATGCATGCGTGATATGTTCGCATAAGAAACGAAAAAACACACACTCTCTCTAATTTATCGTTTGTTGTCACTTTCTCTTTCACACACATACTCTTTTTGCACACTTACTCATTCTCCTTCACACGCACTTGATCTGTCTCGACTCAGGCACTCTCCTCGGTCCATAGCATATAGATTTATTGAAAAGTCAAACATCACAAAGTTTGACCATGTACATGGAGAAAAAGAATTACATCTAGTACGGCAAACATATACCATTAGATTCACCATGAGATGTAGTTTTGTATGATGTATCTTTGGTATTGTAGATATAAATAACATTTGCGTAAACCTGATCAAAGTTTCCAAAGTTTGACTTCTAAAAAATTTACATGCACTGCATTATCGAGCGGATGGAATATCTCTTTCCCCCTCTCAGCTATCTGACGCACCACTCAGCCTTATCGGGGCTCCTGAATCTCTCTCAAACTTTATTGGTCAGTTTGGTTTGTGACCTGACCCTCATGCTTTGATGGCCGGTACTGCCTGGTGTGGACGTGAGATGTAAAATATTTCTACCTAGCCAGGCTTGTGTGGTGCTGAAGCGTTTGGTTCATGCCTGGGCCAGGCAAAGCATCAACGTCCCATCAATCAATCCATGCATCAATTATTTAATGCTAGTATCCATCCATGTTGCTGTTAGCCCCGTGGCCACACGACCAGGCACGACTAGGCATTTGAAATCGGTCGCCTGGGCCAGGCTACTTGCAGTGTCTGGAGTTCAGCCATGTTAATTAAAGTGCAAGGGAACCCAGGCCAGGCGGGCTTTCTTTTTCACAGGGTAGCAACCAAACAAGCGTGCATGAAATCCAGCCACAACCCCAGGCCAGGAAAAAGATGCTCAGGATGCAAGCCAAACTGACCTTATATCTCCCTGGTTCACACATACACATGTCTCGCTCGCGCTATACATATAGACCCATCCAACACTCTCCGCCCTTGTTCTCTCTCCATGTGACACGCACCCCCCTAAGTACCATAATCCCTCAATCCATCATAGGCGCAAGCACTCCCCCCCTCCTAAGTATGATTATCTCTTACTAGCCATCAGGAACACACGTATTGTCTCCTTCCATCCATACATCTATCTCGATATCTCTCGGGGCATCTTCTATCGTGCACACACCTTGTCACTCGATCTCCCACCCATGTAGTCCCATCACGATCTCCAGGGGATCTCTCTATGACAAACATACACTCTCTCCTCCCCATGTCTGCATTTTCTCCGTACGTCTCTCTCGACCTCTCTCCCTTGTTTGTCAGACTCCTCTTGGCCACGTGCTAGGGGTCTTGCTCTCTCGGTTCCAAACAACCACACACTATCTCCTCACCTTGCCTCCGTTGTCGAAGATGCATGTGTGATATGTTTGCATAAGACACACATGCTTTTTCTCTACTTTTATCGTGTGTTGTCCATGTCTCTTTCACACACGCACACACACTTTTTTCACTCTCTCTCTCTCTCTTGTTAGGGACTCTGTCATGTCCATAAGCATATGGATGTTTTGAAAAGTCAAACCTCAGAAACGTTTAACCAGGTATATGTGGAGAAAAACATTTACATCTGGAACGATCATTAGATTCATCACAACATGTACTTACTTCATACCATCATTTATCTTTGGTATTGTAGATATAAGTAATTTCTTTATAAACTTGGTCAAAGTTTCAAAAGTTTGACTTAAAAAAATGTTGGAACTACATTATCGAACGGAGGGAGTAGCTCTTTCTCTCTCTCTCTGCTATCTCTCACGGGCCTCCCCTCTCACTCGAACTCTCTATACCGACGGATTATATGCTCACTGTGTCAGCGTATAGCTCCGTATATTGTTTAGTTGAACGGTCAACCAATCCACATGCTGCCTTGTCAGCTCGTGTTCTGTATCTTCGTGTGCTGGCCCATGTGGCAGTGGGTGAAAATAAGTAAACTAGAGGCCCATCTGACACACGGTGAAGTAAACAAAGTTGAAACCACTCGGGGTAGCACCCCGCACGCTAGTAAATTGAGGGCGCATTGAGGACAAACTTCTTGTGCGCGAAGGACGCACTCGCGCACAATTCACCACTGCGCAGCGGCATGCACAGAAGGACGCACTCGCCCACACCCAGCACACAACACACACCAGCACACGTGTACACTGGCGTCACCGCCGGTTGAGATGGACGGCGAGGCAGCCAACAAGCGGAGGCGGCTCGAGCCAAAACCTCATCCGACGAGCCTGGACTTCATCAGCAGCCTCCCCGACGACACGCTGCTCATCATCATCGGCCTCCTCCCCACCAAATCTGCCGTGCAGACCGCCCTGCTCTCCCGGCGGTGGCGCCCCCTCTGGCGCTGCGTCCCCCTCAACCTTACCGTCGACAGCTGCCTCTGCGACGGGGATTGCAAACGAATGGCCGCAGTCTCCAAGATCCTTTCATCGCACCCTGGGCCAGCCAAACGCCTTGACATCTGCATGTTCAGTACCAACTGCAAGGTCCAACCCAAGTTCGACGAGTGGTTCTTATCCCCCGCCCTAGATCAGCTCGAGGAGCTCAGCTTTGAAGCTGGACGATGTCGCTCTCTGCCGCCGTCCGCGCTCCGCCTCACGCCAATGCTGCGCCGCGCCAGCTTCAGCTCCTGCTATCTTCCCTAGATTAATGCCGCGCCTGCTCTTCTTCTCCCTCAACTCAAGCAACTTGACCTCTTCGACGTTGTCATCTCGAAGAAGGCTATGGAGCACCTGCTCCGCAGCTGTACTGCGCTCGAGTACCTTCGTCTTGAGCAGATCCATGGGTTCATTAGCCTCCACATCACCTCGACGAATCTCCGATGGATTTATGTGTCTTGCTGGCCCCGCAACAAGACATCAATTGGGAAGAGATCACTCCAGCTGTTCCATGTTATGGTCATTGAGAATGCGCCTTTCCTTGAGAGATTGCTTGTATCGGATCTAGAAGGTCCAACAAAAATCAGGGTCATTGACATGCCGAAATTGACAGCGTTGGTGTACTCGTCTGCCAAATTCTCCGAACTCTTTATTGGATCCGTAATCGTTCAGGTACAACACTCATCTTCTTCTCCGTCTTCTTGAAATTCACATTTTTAAATTTCTTCTTGATGTATTTACGACCGTCTTCCAAAAAATGATTCCCACAAGCTTGACCCAGTCCATGCGCACAGTGAAGATCTTAGCACTAAAATCTATCGGCCCCAATCTGGATCAAGTTGCTGGATTCCTTACATGCTTTCCGTGCACGGAGAAGCTACTCTTCGAGGTGAAACTTCTTTCCTATAAGTAAACGGTAATCACAATGTAGCTCAATTTTTTTCGTAATTTTCCCAAATTACGATGACAAGTGTAGTGTTCAAAACTGCATCTACGCACTGCACCGAAAGAAATGTTTTTAGTATTTTTTCTCACGTGATCACCTACATCGTTTTTATCATGTACTACTATAGTAGCCTAGGCTAGTCATAATGGAAAGTAACTTAGACTACTCCAGTAACTCTATGGTTACCCTAAGAGCAAGTACTACCTCCGTCCTGGTTTACTCTTCCAATTTTGTAGTATCAAAATTTGACCATAGATTTAACTGACAAAATGTTAATGCATGTCACTAAGAACTATATCGTTGGATTCATATTTGAACATAATTTCAAATGGTGTAATTTTTAGTGACATGCATTGGCATTTTCTTAGGTAAATCTATGGTCAAAATTTTATACTAAATACGAGGTAGTATTACAAAAGTGGGCTATATAGGCCAAAACATGTGCCAAATTCATTTGTGATGCATTTGGCATCGATGCCCCTCCATTGCTCACCTGGTGTCCCAATCTGGATCACCTACTTTGCTCCGGTGCCAAATTAACTCACGCAATTAAAAAACACTGCGTGGGAGAGAGAGAGGACTAAGGCAATAAAAAACACTTGTTTGGGAGAGTGAGAGGCTGGTGTAGTTGGTTTGATTGATTTGTTTATACATGTGGGTCTGTGTGCACAGCGGTGCCAACTCTCTCACATCGCGAGAGCGGTGCCAAAATATTTTGATTTGACATTGATGCATGTTATGTGGCATACTTTTGCGAAATATGGCATCGGCCACATAGTGGAAGGCAACAAATGCCCAAGCTCTTCACGTGCTCCTAGTTAAATGAGAGGAAACAGAAAGAGAGAGAGAGAGAGAGTAAAAAAATATCACTAGCCAACCAACCCTATCGTATGAGCGAATGATATTGGTACCTCTTGATGACACATCAATCTTATGCAGCCAGCTGCTCTAATATGTTCTCTTCTTTTGTAGATAAAAAAGACCCGAAAGTGAGAAATGTGCTGCACTATAACAATCTCATCGAATGCCTTGATCTCCATCTTACAGAAATTGATTTGATCGACTACCGAGGCAGCACATCTGAGATTAAATTGGCTAGGTTCTTTGTTCTGGAGGCAAGTGTGCTCAAGGTAATGAGGTTTGGCGTTCTCTAGCGCAACAATGAATGGCTTGCTGATCACCGCAAGCGTCTAAGCCTAAATGACAAAGTCTCCGCAGAAGCTGAATTTGTTTTTGAAACATCAAGTGGCTAGAGACTCGAAAACTTATTTGCCCATTAGTGACTTGTCAGGGTGGTGGATTTTAGTTTGTACGATAATGCTGCATCCACCTAAAGTAACGAAAGTTTTTATGTAAACTTCCTAGTAATTCCCTCTTCGTAGGTGAAGCATTACTCCTAACATTTGTAATATCAGTTTGAAACTTGTAATATTGCCATGTCCTATTCCTGCGTTTTCAAAATCCCGCGAATCAAACAGGTCCTGAGTTGGTGATGATGTTGTGCCCCCCATCTTTCACCAATAGCCGTCGGATCTAGATCTGACGCATACAAACCAAGCTTCTCCATTTTTGCAAAAAGATGCCCGCACTTGTTCCCTATTTACAAACAACTCCTTGTCTCTCACAATCAGCCTCATCTCCTCCCCACCACATCTAGGAGTAGAAGGCCGTGGAAAAATCTGGCGCGATGGCCGCTGCCGGAGCCGTCCACCCCCAATCTTGGTGTTCCGTGCAATGCACGGGCATCTACGCACGGGAAATTATGTCGAACAGGGCTAGTTGTAAGCAGGCTAGCTCTACAGCCATGATGATAGTGACTGTAGATGGTGAGGTTGACTATGGTATGCCGAACACGACGCCTATACTCAGGTGTCATCTCCGGCGCAGGGTCTTGTCACTTCACTGTGAGGAGCAGCACGTAATAATTTGACCAATGGGTAGTACAGTGCTAGTACTCCTACTACTACATTGGTAGTACTACTACTAGTACTAGTAGCACTACCGTCTGGATTTAGGAGTACTACCACGTCCATCTAGATTTTAGTATTTGACTAGCAATATCTAGTAATGCATGTCACCAAAAATGTACTACTCCCTCTGTAAATAAATACATGGTGTTTTATTCCTATCGGCAAGAGAACTTAATGTTTTTTTGCTACTCCTAACTAGAGTACTAATAGGATTACATGCAATGAACTAAACACTGCATGTCATGTTTGGTAGTCTCAAGTCATTGAAAGCATGCACGGCCCACATCTCTCATTGGTTGATATGTCACGAAATAAGAAAAAAGGAGGGAGTTAATGCACCGTGCCTAAGTATTTTGGGATTATTTGGTTTTCGTAAGGTGACTTACACAACATTTTTGTTTACATGCATTAACATTTTATTAGTTAAATCAAAGGTCAAAACTTGGGGCAAAATGCAAAGGGGACCAATAAACCAGTAAACATCAAACTTCTCTCGTTTGGCCCCAACTAGAGGTCCGGTGAGATGACTATACTGCACCGGCACGGAGGGGGACGCAACTTCATTGACTTACGGCAACTGCCTTTGGGTGAATGACACATGGCCCCAGGGGGTGGCTGGCCCACCTATCATACAGCCAAAGGCAGGTGCAGTAGAGGGCCGAGGAGTACTACAAAATCCTACGCACCTACGCACGCTAACCAAGGGCTGAGTGATCACTCGAATCGCAAGATCAGTTGACTAGAAGCTACGCTAGACCCATGGAGGCGATGAGCGCGAGCATCAGCCGGCTGTGCCAGATGGTCCACGACACCGGCCTGTGGCCCGACACCGAGGAATGTCTCCAGGTAGTATTGCTTGAGGCCGCCAAGGCGAGGGGCCGCTTGGACGACAACTTCGTCTCCTTGTTCGACGAGGTCCTCGTCGGTTTCCTCGACAAGTTCACCATCGTCAAGAAGCTTGCGGATGACTTTGACGTAAGCCTCCAGCTGACGCGCCCAGGCTCTGCGATGCCCGCCACCCTCAACGGTCACTATGGTAACAACCTCTTCGACGCACTGGTGGCCCTGCGACTACCCGCCGTCGCGCCGGAGAATGTCCACCTCAAGGTCGCGCTCGCCGCGCAGCGCCTGGCGCAGCAAGACACCATCGACATAATCACCCACATCTATGCACAAATCGTCCACAAGGACTACTGCATGCAAGAGGAGGACGATAGGACACTGGCCTTCTTGGAGCGCAGGGCAACCTTGGACGGCACTGTTCAGAAGCACGTTGAACTCGCCGCCAACGCCGCTGCTCCTCACACGTCGGTTGGTGACCCGACGCACTAGGGCGTGAGGATGTCGTTGAACATTGATGGATCCGTATGTATTTTTATCTTTTTGTCAAATCCATGTAGTAGTATATGATACTACATTAATTATCTTACCTTTCGCATCAACTTCATAATTTTCGTACGTACTCCATGCATGAACGATGCCAGAACCAAACTTCTCATTACTCTAGGCAAAATCGTTATTTTCTATCTATCGGTCGCGCCATGGAGCAGAACCAAATTTTACAAGTTACGAGTTCAAAAGGAAAAGCCTGCCGTGTTCGCGTCGCACCCCACACGGTTGGTCCGGCACGCCGCTCAAGCAGGAATGCGTGCGGTGTTGCATTTTCACTTACAAGTGGGACCGCAGTTGAGCAAACCGACCATCGGCAAACCCCACCCCGCCCACCGCGTGATGGCTGAGAAAACAGGAGGGAGAAGAGATGGCTGTAGCACGAACTCCAAGAAAATTGGTGTCGGATGGGACTCGTGTGGGTGGCGTGTGCCATACTGCTAGACGTGAATGCTAGTTATGGCCCATGCCACCCCACTATATCGAGCCTATATCGAGGTACGTAGAACAAATTTCCTGCAGTCCGTGCTCAGCCCTCCTCTATCTCTCTTCTCAGCCAGCCAGCGGACGCACGGAGCCCATCGTCTGTTTGCTCACATGCGGCCCCACATGTCAGTGAAAATGCAAGAGGACCCACTGAACCTGCACATCTTTCACCTCGACGTGCTGGTGATGAAAAACAAATCCAATAAAGATCTTCGGTGGCCGCTTTTGGAGTTACTCAAGAGTAGTAAGATTCTATTTACAGTTTAACCCAAGATGCACATCTCGTGGCTTCAACTACCACTCTATTTTCTTTCATGACATGACCTGGATGCTGGATGTCCCACGTGTCGGCAAAAGGAGGAAGAACCCAACCAAATCTTCGGTTCTACTCTCGTATTAGACTAGTTGTGCTAACTTAAAATTTTTATTGTGTACTCCCTCCATTCCAAAATACTTGACTTCCATTTGTCCAAAAATGGATGTACCTATATACTAAGACATGTCTAGATACATATATATTTTGACAAATAGAAGGCATGTATTGTGCAACGGAGGGAGTAGAATGGATGCAAGTTTTTGTATTGGGAAGAAGAGTACACCCATATATTGATAGAGCACAATTTAGTAGATGTTCTATCACTTTTAGCTAGCACAGACGCAAGATCGAGCCTCCACAGATCAACAATGAATGCATCGAGAAGGCACTAATCCAACTTACAGGAGCAGTAAAATGTATTCTTGTGGTTCTTGTTTTCCTTGGTCTTGCTTTTCTAGTCAAAATTATCGTTGGAGTTCGTGCAAAACGGAGGTGCGTTTGGGGTCGTGTGTTGGAGTTGGCCTTACAAGTGGGACCGCAGTTAAGGAAACCGACTATCGGCAAACCCCCACCTCGCCCGCCGCGCGATGGCTGAAGTTAGAGAAACGACGAGGTTGAAGAGATTGCTCTAGCACGGACTCCAAGAAATAATATGGTGTCAGATGGATGTCGTGGTGGTGGCGTGTGCCGTACTCCTGGACGTGAATGCTTATTCTGGCCCATGCCACCCTACTACTCCTACTACTTACTCCTACCATATAGTACTAGTACCAAGGATTCGAGGTGCTGCTTACGTATAGCAAACACATTAACATATGGCTACAGTAAAAACACCTGCCCGACGCGCGAAGCATGTGAAGCTAGTACAAACAGTGTACTACTATTGTTGATTGGCCTCATCCGATAACCTGTTGCAATGCACATACAATTATGTATTCGGAAAATATATTTTTGCCTCGTCGCACCACTCACTCAGAGAAGCGACTCGAAAGCCATTCATAAATTTAGTAAGTTTATCACAGGCATATCATTTTATTACATACAACAAGTCATCAACCCACATCGACAACGAGGATACATTATAAATACTAAAGTTTTCACCACACAACAAATAACAAGCAATGAAATGAACTTCAACTCAACCATTCCTCGGCGTTGGAAACGCTTGCTTTGAACCACAAGTGATTCTTTGGGACGGGCCATCGATTGTCGATTTCGAAACCAACGTAGGACTAATCATCCAGGCTGAAGCGGCCTACTATATCAGTACAAGGGTAGGGAACCACCCAAATGTCTGAGGTATAGACACAGTTGCTTCTCATAAATGGTACTGTTAACGTTGTGTCAACAACAGTTGGATCGCCTTTCACCATCATCGGATAGTTTTGTCCAAGGAAGAGCGAGTTTTCTCCAAGACTATCAATTCTGTACCAGGGAGAAGGAGTTGGCGCTAGCACACTAGTATCCATCCCGAATACCATGCAACAGGTGTTGGAATAGGTCCGGAGAGTGCGACCATGGGAGACTACACCTGCTTCCTTAGTAGTAACATCATCAGTGGGCTGTATACACACAAGAAGAGGTGATCCATCGGAATTAGTTGCCAGGCGCCACTGAGTATATGGGTTCTGCTCGTCCTCATGCTCGTGATCATCACCATCGTCATCTCCCCCTTGGTTATAAAATTTTTCAAGTATAGGTGGTGGGATGTTCACAGGACCTTGGAAACACAAGAAGAAGGTTAATTAGTAAAGGGAAACTTGCTAACCCGCATGAATGTGGATGAAACAATTATAATTACGGTGGAAGACAAACGTACCAAAACTACGAGGATCCCATGCAAAAACAGTGCCACGAGTGGTGGCAGCAAACACAAGGCCCTCGTATTGAATTGCATCACAGTACTCATCCGTGTATAGAAACTGATTTTTGAGCAATATCCATCGAGTCGAACCACGAAGGATGGCAACAAGCTTGTCGAAGATAGCAACAACTTGATAGTTGTTGTAATGCCAAGAGCGGTTGGGAACTCGACAAATTGCTATCTTCCATAGAAGACAGTCACCATGATCGTGTTTGAACGTGCGTACAATACCGGTGTGCTCAACCTCTGGGCAGTCTGTTGAGATTTTTGGAAGTGGAACCCGGTCACGAGTGTACACATTCACAAGTTCCCACTCGCAGTTGGACCCAATGTAAACCACCCAATCTCCATTTGCGCCTGTCCAAGCCTTGCCCTCAAGCGATGGCATCTTAACATCATACGTATCATTATCAAGTGGCATCAACTGGCACAGGGCGAGGCCTCCGTCGTGCCGGCGCTAGTCATCAGGGTCACGACGAAGAAGATAGGGGAGATCAAACCGCTCCTTGACTCTTGGGTTCTTTGTAATGATGTTATTAGTTGAGTCGAGAATGGGCTTGAACGAACCTGCCATGCTAGCCGAGGTGATGACGTCGCACCGATCAATGAGTTCCTCCACCACGTCATCTTTTAGATCGGGGCAAGAATAACGGGGTCGTTTCCGGCCTGTTCCCTCCATGGAGAAGACGATCGAACAATGGCAGAAGAAAGGGTGAAGGGCTGAAGGAAAATGGAGGAGGGAGAGGAAGAGCGTGCGACAACAGTTCCAAATCGAGACGAAAAGGTGAAGAGTCGGTGGACGGTTGCGAGTTTGCCACGGTTCACGAAGAGGCGCCCCAGCCTACACGTCCGTTCGGAAATACTCCTACTACTCGCCGTCGTCTCACTGATATGTTGGAACGGGACCACATGTCAACGAAACATGGTGTGTAATTTCTCGTGCAAAATGCGATCTGGCTGCGTTGGCGCGAGGTGACGCATTAGTTATCGACCTTTATTTTTTTAATGGCGTGCCGATCAGTTTTGAAGCACGACTAACTGGTACTGTACGCAGAGAAAATATAAACTACTCTACCACTACTCCAACTCCAGAACTAGTAGTATAAAAAAGATATATAGGCTGGAGCTTGAGCGCTTTCTTGCCAAGGGCTGCCCACTTGCTTCTCACACTACCACCCTCTCTCAAGATCTAAAAAAGACGGCCCCTCTCTCCCTCCTCACCGGTGGTCACAGATCCGCCGGGGAAGAAAATGACGTGCAACATTGACGCACTCGTCATCGGCGAGCGAGGTCACGCACTGACGACAAGGCCGTCCTCTCAGACCTAGCGCCCGCGCGGGATGGCCTCCGTCCCCAAGCTTGTTGCCATAGTGTGTGCGGAGGACGACGACCACGAGCGAAGCCACTTCCCGCCGGCCCTCAGGTATGCTACCTCCTTTCGAACCATAACCTTGTTCTATTGCCCCATCTACCACGTCGTTGCATGTGGATCTTTTTCCACTCCACCATCTTCCCAATTTGCTATCCTCTGCTCTGCTGGACACGCAGACGAAAACCATAATTTGCACTATTAAAGGAAACCCTACTTCATGCAGACTAATCCATGTCTGGGTTGAATAAGGAAAGGAAGGGAGACTGTACTGTCCAAGAGAGTAGGCATCAAACCCACATCTAGGTTGAAAAGGGGAAAATCAGTAGCTAAGGAACGAGTCTTGTGTCTCTTGGTTTAAGAAGGGTAGAAAGGCATGACAACGCAATAGAGAATGACCAGGTCGATCGGTTTGTTGTCCTCGCATAGGAAAAAGGTGGCTAAAGAGAACAAAAATGGGACATAATCCACATATGCTGCCTGGATATTTGTTGCTCTGGGCAACCATACCTCCCTCACCACTCTGCGTCCGTGGAGGTACATCATACTGGTGCGCCCACTGTCCAAATGGGCCTCCCATGCTCTTATTGCCACTTTTTTTTGCTGTTAGTATAATGCCAGCAGTCAAGTCAAGCAATGCTACTGCTAAAGTGATGCCACATTTAACTAATGCCGCTCTCAGTCTAATGCCACCCATAAATTTAAGCAATGCCATTTAATGTCACTGGATTATTTCAGGGTTAGCTGTTGATTGTGGATGTATTAAAGATTTTTCAGCTAAGGCATTCTAATGCTGTTGCACAGCCAGTATACCAACGATGAAACTTGTTACTACCTTCAGATATTTGCACTGTTAATGCTTACAGATTACATACCTCACTTTCATGAGATAAGTTAATTTTTTTGTACAGTGTCACCAAAATGCCAAGGCGCTGATGTCATTTTATTTTGGTTAAACTGCACAGACAATTATGAAGACAAGAGGAAAGGTCAAGAGTGGGCACCTCCTCCGGCTGTTCTCTTGAGGAGGTCTGTATCTTTGTCTCTAATGCTTGTCGACTACATACCTGACATCATGATGTAATGTTAAGTCATTTCCTTTTGTACAGTGTCACTGAATTGTCAAGGCGGTGATGGCATTTTATTTTAGTAGAACTGCACAAAATTTGCTTAAAAGAAGAGGAAAGGTCAGGAATGGCTCACTTTTCCAGAAAAACTATGTATGCCTTCCTGACATCAGCCGTTGTTGCTTTATTTATTCCTTCAAACAGGTGGTTAGAAACAGTCTTGCTACCTTTTCCCATTAAGAAATTGGAATGCTTATATTTGTGAGTCTATGCTTCAACTAGTGCCACTTTTAGAGTAATCACACTTTCAATATCTATGCAAACAGGGATGCTCGATTTTAGTGGAACTGCACAAAAAGTCCAACTGGTTCAACATTAGGAGCATGTTTTTTCCAAACCTTTATATCCAATTGGTGGCACTATGAGCTGTTCATTACGAAGGTACATGGTTTGCTACTATCTTGCTACTCTTTTTGTACTATCATTAGATAGTAATACTAGTGGTTTGCATGTGAATTTATTGGCAGGGTGGACCTGCATTGGAGGTGCAGGACATGATTCAATGATTGGATGCTCAATTTTGGTTGTATCGATTTCACCTCTTCCATCACTGCGAACATGGATATCCTTAGTCCGATGAAGAATAGGCGCTATATTTCTGCTCTGAACCAGCAAATCAATTCAGTATGAAATTGTCCAGGGCAAAACATAACCGTATCAGATTGTCCAGTGCAGAACATGACAGATGCTAAGCGGAAGAGACATGTTTAAATTGAAAATGCAAGGTGTGGTATATGTTTACTAGCTGCTTGATATTTGTGCAGACAGAGATGTCTGCCCGTTGCTATTTGGCAAACAAACAGAGTGCCCGCAATTTTGGTTGAACTGCACAAGAGAATAGTATAGTCACTGCATGCAGTGCCATTTGAAAATAGACACAGAAAGATTGGATAGTCACTTCATGGACTGCAGAAAAGTAGTATTGTACTATTGGCCAACACTAGGTGCTTCATTGCTTTGGTCTGATTATACAATGGGCATCATTTTGCCTAAGTTAAAGTTTATATTCCGAAAATAGTCTCGCCGTGTGATAGAGAGAAGACCAAATCATATTACAGTGGATGTTCCTCCATCATGTGTGGTTCATTCTCATGGTTCCAACTGTTGGTGAAACCACTTACGTTTGCAAGAGGAATTGTAGACTTCACAAACAAATTTGTCTTTCAGTCTGTACTGAATGTTGGCCAAGAGAAGCATCCATGTTAGTAGGAAGAACAGATGTTTTTTTCTAGATCTTTGCTTTTGGAGCTACATATTTGTATATGATCTGTGAATCATTGAGATGCATTAACATGTTGATCTCATGTATGGGAATCGTACTAGTTAGTTTTAGTTGCGACGCAAGATCCAAAGTGGCTAATCTTTGCTTTTGGAGCTACATATTTGTATATGATCTGTGAATCATTGAGATGCATTAACAATTACTTATTTCTGTTCGCCCAGTGTTTACAAGTTACTGATCGATCACTAGCTAGCCTACAAATGCGCTCCTGGCAGTTTTATTTGCGACGCAAGATGCGAAGTGGCAGTTTTTTGAATAAAAATGCCTACCTCTGAAGAAACTGACAGGCTACACTACCGATCCTACACGGATAAAAATGCCTAGCTCTGAAGAAACTGACAAGCTACACTATCGATCCTACACGGATAAATAACGGATCACGCACGAACTACCTCCTTTCCGGTTTGCAGGGCTCAATTCAAGAAACGACCTACTCGATCCTACACGAATAAATAGCGGATCACACACGTACTAGTACCTCCTTTCCGGTTTGCAGGGCTTAATTCAAACCTCTCACCAACCAAGGTACTCCCTCCATCCGGGATTTATTAGTCCCGTGAGCAAAGCAGCAAGACCAAGGCATGGCAATAATTAACGGCATGCAGAAGTTTAAGCCTAATTAATTCCAGCGATTTAAGTGGCTGCATGCGTGCCCTCGGCTGCGACTCGTTGCATGCTGCTTTGCGTACTGCCTGCGAGCGATTCTGAGTGCCTGCATGCAGCCGGCCGTAATTAAGGCAGCTAACTGATGCGAAAAAAGATACGCTTTAAATCCGTGGAATCATTATTGACAAGGAGGGAGATGATTCGAGTGCACTCGTTTGACCACCATGCCGGCCTGCGACCCAGACGGGACAGGACGACACAGTCATAATTTCAGTTTCTCTAGTTTTCCACGGCAAGCTAGCGCTAAGCCATTATGCATTGAATTCTGATGACCGTCGCACTACCTTTCGCCTATAAGTACTGTTTCCCGGCCTTCTCAGGTGCCACCGTGACCCAACTCGCCATATCCTCATAAGCCCCCACCAGCCCGACGTTGCTCACCACGTCCGCCATGCCCCCGCCCGTCCGTGGTAGGCGACACCGGAGGCGGTCACCGCCGGAACTAGTGTTCGGGTTTTCACCGGAAGGCAGACGAAGGGAGGAGGCATTCTATCTGTCTTTAGATGGCAATGCAGAGGTCGAGGAGTTGTTGGAGCGCGACCGCATGGCGGTGGAGCAGGAGTTGTTGGAGCGCGACCGCCAGGCGGAGGAGCAGCGTATCGCTAATTTGCGCCACCATCGGGACATGGAGCAGCAGCGCACTGACGCTCTGAGTCGCGAGCAGAGCGCCCGCAACTTGGCCGACTACATGAAGGCCGGCGCCTGGCAAATAGCCCTGGAGGCTGTCGGGCACGCACACGTTCCCGGTGCTGATTTTTACTACCAGCTCGTCAAGTGGGTTTCCCGCTTGGAAGTCGAAGCTTCGGTGGACCACGCCGGCATGGAAAGGGCCAACGCGCACGAGCAACGCGCCCTATCGCACCTCTAGCAAGTCCGAGGCGAGGCGGAGGACGCCGGTGCCGGCGTTTAGCATGGACAACAAATGGCGGCCGGCATCGTCTAGTTAGCTAAGAGTTAGTTAGTACTTGTACGCTACTAGAGTGTTAGTGGGAGTAGATAGTTAACTTGGCTATGATGGTTGTCAACGTGGAAGTTCAATACTCTATATGTGGATCAGACCTGTTACTTTGCTTTGAATGTTGAACTTTCCGTTTGAATGTATGGAATGGGCTGTTATTTTCTTAAATGGGTCGTATGTGTCCTCCACGGTTTAGAGGCTGACTTGTGGGCCTAGCAAGTTGACGCGTACACAATCAGGAGATGATTGTACATGGAGAGGATGACAGCAGAGACCCACCAAAGTCATGGCAGTACGCAAGCAAGTGCCTCCTTATTTCAAGCCAATAAAAAAATGGCTCCTCCTAGTGGATTTCTGACATCTGGGTCCCATGCCATTGTCAATGTAGTCAATAAACAAGAGAATTGCACAATGAGCGGCTGACACCAGGGACCCAGCAGCTCGCCCAGTTATTTTTGTTTTGGGTTAATTTGATAAATGCCACTCCAAATCTGGTGTATCCGAGAAATGCCACTGCAATTTCCAAACTTTGAAAAATGCCATTTCATGCCATTTCTAGTGGCATTTTCCGAAGTCTGGAGGGGCGTTTTTCAATGTTTGCAAACTGCAGTGGCGTTTTTCAAAGTTTGCAAAAATTGCAGTGGCTTTTTCAAAGTTTGGAAATTGCAGTGGCATTTTTATGAATCACCATAATCGGAGTGGCATTTATCTAATTTGTTTTTGAGACGAAAGCAGGGTGTCAACTGGGCTGTGCGGGACACTCTGACCTGTCTAGACAGCCTTTTCTTTTATGTTTACCGCATACCAGCCCAGTAGTTTTTTTCTTTCTGAAAATGGCTACCCCAGTTCTTGTGTGATTTGTCAAGTAAGTCGCTTTATCAGGCCCGTTGGGCTGCAAATCTTTCAAGACGAGGAGAGCTTCATTCGGTTGGCCGAGAAAATGGCCTATTAGTAATGAGAAATGGGCTGTACATTTTTAAAACACATCAAACCGGCAATTATTTTCAAATATCCTTTTTTTCATTTTGAGATTTTAAATTGCATTGATTTTTATGCGTGGACAATTTATTGGATTTTATATTGATATACATTTATTTTTAAAATTAGTCTGAATGTGACTCGAAATTTCGGGATTAAAAACAGTTCAGACCGCACCGACATATGCAAAATTCCGTATAATTTTTTAACCGTGGCCACAATATGGGCTGTAATGCTAACATAAAGAATATGGGCTCCAAAAAAACCTGTAAGAACTAGCAAATGGGCTGTAAATTATTTGAAATAATGGCAGATGGGCTGTATGCTGTTTTCCACAGATTTGAGGCTTTCCACAGATGGCATGTATACTGTTGGATGTCCATCCAACGGTCGTCGTGCTTCTTCAATCTCTGCTCTTCCTGCTCCAGCCGCTCAAACAAGCGCCGGCGGGACTACCTGCTCCCTCCTCCCCACGGCCGGCTGTGCTGCCGCGCAGGCCTCACCGCCCCACCGTACTCCCATCGCTGGCCTAGCCATCCCTCTACTCACCCACACCTGCTGTTATTCTCCGGCGATGACATACGAACCAGTAAACCTTCGTACAGTCATACTCCCCTCCGCGTGGGAAACAAAAACAACGGCCGAGTCTTCCCTGCCTTCGTGTCGTTCCCTTCCTAGGCCTCGCCGTCGTCCACCGCCCTGGTGCTCTTGGCATGGCGTGGTCAGTGTGGTCAATGACCGACATGCATCTGAAGTGGACTGTACATGGAGAGGCTGACAGCTGGGTCCACAGCCGCACGCAAGGAAATGCCTCCTTATTACGCGCAAAATAATGATTTCCTCCACCTAACATCTGGGACCCACCGAAATGGCCTCTGTATTTCGCGAAAAAAATGTTACCGCCGCTGACAGCTCGGACCCACCAGCTATATCTTTTCACGCAAGGAAGCGCCTCCTTATTACGCACAAAAAAAATGAATACTCCCCCTGCTAGCTGGGACCCAGTATAGTGGGCCTACTAAGTTGACGGGGATGAAGGGCTTTGTCAACTTAGTCAATGTGCACGATTCTAGATCGACTGACCGTACGATGTCCATCCAACGGCCGTAGTGCTTCTTCAACCTCTGGTCTTCTTGCTCCAGCCGCCCAAAGCAGCGCCGGTCGTGCCGCCTGCTCCTGCCTCCCGTGGCCGGCTGTGCTGCCGCGGAGGCCTCACCGCCCCCATACTACTCCCACCGCTGGCCAGGCCATCCCTCCACTCCACTCACCCACATCCCCTGTTATTCTGGGGCGACGGCAGCGCAGCCGAACCAGTGAACCCTCATACTCCTCTCCGCGTGGGCATCCACTGCCGCGTCTTCCCCGGCTCCGCGTCGTCCCCTTCCTAGGCCTCGCCGTCGTCCACCGCTGTGGTGCTGTCAGCGCGGCATGGTCAATGTGGTCAATGACCGAATTCCATCGGAAGAATACTGTACGTGGAGAGGCTGACAGCTGGGTCCATGGCAGCCGCAAGGAAGTGCCTCCTTATTACGCGGAAAATAATTATTCCTCCACTTGACAGCAGGGACCCACCAGACGCCCACTAGTATATCGCGAAAAAAATGTTTGCCCCTGACTGCTGGGACCCACCCGACGGGCCACCGTATTTCACGAAAAAAGCGTTCCCCCTGCTATCAGCTCGGACCCACCGAAAGTGCCTCCTTATTACACACAAAAAAATGAATACCCCCTGCTAGCTGGGACCCACCTTGGTGCGAGGCTGACTTGTGGGCCTACTAAGTTGACAGGGACGGAGGGCTTTGTCAACTTAGTCAATATGCACGATTCTAGCTCCAGTGACCGTACGATGTCCATCCAACGTCCGTAGTGCTTCTTCAACCTCTGGTCTTCTTGCTCCAGCCGCCCAAACCAGCGCTGGTCGTGCCTCGTGCTCCTGCCTCCCGTGGCCGGCTGCGATGCGGTGGAGGCCTCGCCGCCCCCTACTACTCCCACCGCTGGCCAGGCCATCCCTCTACTCACCCACACCCCCTATTATTCTGCGGCGACGGCAGCCTCACACCATAGCGAACCAGTGAACCCTCGTACTCCTCTACGCGTGGGCATCCACTGCCGTGTCTTCCCCGGCTCCGCGTCATCCCCTTCCTAGGCCTCGCTGTCGTCCACCCCCCTGGTGCTCTCGGCGCGGCGTGGTCAACATGGTCAAGGAACGGCTTCCATCGGACGTGGACTGTACGTGGAGAGGCTGACAGCTGGGTCCACGACCGCAGCAAGGAAGTGCCTCCTTATTACGTGCAAAATAATTATTCCTCCACCTGACAGCGGGGACCCACCGGACGGGCCACCGTATTTATCGAAAAAACGTTTACCCCTGACTGCTAGGACCCACCAGCTACATCTTCGCACGCAAGGAAGTGCCTGACAGTCGGGACCCGCCTGGTCGAAGCGTACGTAGCGTGGTCATTCTGGTCGCAAACGTGTATGTACATATATACTGGTGGATGTAGAGGCGCGCATGTGTCGTAGTAGAGGCGCGCACGTAGCATGTACATGTACGTACAGCGGCCAGGGTGCAAGAAACAAAATACGGCCACGTATGTGTACATACGGGCGGGGTCTCGAACGCCTACTCGCGCATACGTACGGCCAGGGCTCGTGTACATGGCTGGGTCGGAACGGAGAAACAGCGTCATTGTGTTCATGGGGAGGCAACAGAATGCGTCGTGTTCATGGGGAGGCAACAGAATGCGTCGTGTTCATTGGGAGGGTTTGGATGGAACAGGCGATGGAAACGAGGCCTGGCGTACCGCAGAATGGAGGAAACGGCCTTGTGTTCGACCGACCACGTTTGAAACGGGATCCTGTTGATCAGGAGGGGTCTGGCGTACCGCAAAACGGAGGAAACGGACCTCCTACGGTCGAAACGGGGGTCCTGTTCATCGGGAGGGGTGTGGCGTACCGCAAAACGGAGGAAACTGACTTGTGTTGGAGAGCTACAGTCGAAACGGGGGTCTTGTTCATCGGGAGGGGTGTGGCGTACCGCAAAACGGGACTCCACGGGTGAGGGAGTCCTGGATTAGGGGGTGTCCGGATAGCCGGACTATACCTTCGGCCGGACTCCTGGACTATGAAGATACAAGATTGAAGACTTTGTCCCGTGTCCGGAAGGGACTTTCCTTGGCGTGGAAGGCAAGCTTGGCGATACGGATATGTAGATCTCCTACCATTGTAACCGACTCTGTGTAACCCTAGCCCTCTCCGGTGTCTATATAAACCGGAGGGTTTTAGTCCATAGGACGAACAACAATCATACCATAGGCTAGCTTCTAGGGTTTAGCCTCTCCGATCTCATGGTAGATCTACTCTTGTACTACCCATATCATCAATATTAATCAAGCAGGACGTAGGGTTTTACCTCCATCAAGAGGGCCCGAACCTGGGTAAAACATCGTGTCCCCTGCCTCCTGTTACCATCCGGCCTAGACGCACAGTTCAGGACCCCCTACCCGAGATCCGCCGGTTTTGACACCGACATTGGTGCTTTCATTGAGAGTTCCTCTGTGTCGTCACTTTTAGGCCCGATGGCTTCTCCGATCATCAACAGCGATGCGATCCAGGGTGAGACTTTTCTCCCCGGACAGATCTTCGTATTCGGCGGCTTTGCACTGCGGGCCAATTCGTTTGGTCATCTGGAGCAGATCGAAAGCTACGCCCCTGGCCATCAGGTCAGATTTGGAAGTTTGAACTACACGGCCGACATCCGCAGAGACTTGATCTTCGACGGATTCGAGCCACAGCCGAGCGCGCCGCACTGTCACGATGGGCATGATTTAGCTCTGCCGCCGAACAGTGCCCTGGAGGCCGCATCTGTGTCCGCTCCGACCCCTAGCTCGGAGCCAATCACACCAATCAAGGATGGGCGGTTAGACACCGCCTAGGGGGCTGCAATCTCTACGGCGATCAAGCCGAACACCAGCCTTGTCCTCTGCGAAGCCCGTGACTCCAAGGTGCTGGACTCCTCTCCGGACTCCGAGCCCTCCACGCCCCTACCGATCGAATCCGATTGGGCGTCGATCATGGAGTTCACCGCCGCAGACATCTCTCAACACTCGCCCTTCAGCGACATTCTGAATTCACTTAGGTCTCTCTCTTTGTCAGGAGAGCCCTGGCCGGACTATGACCGGCAGGATTGGGATGCGAACAACGAAGAAATTCGATGCCCACCCACCACCCACTTTGTAGCCACTGTCGATAATTTAAATGACATGCTCAACTTCGACTCCGAAGACATCGACGGTATGGATGATGATGTAGGAGGTGAACATGAACCAATGCCTATAAGGCACTGGACAGCCACCTCATCTCATGATGTATACATGGTGGACACACCCAAAGGAAGCGACAACGAGGAACACAGGGATGCAACGAGGGATCATTCACTTGAAAAGCAATCAAAGCGGCGACGTAAGCGCTGCTCCAAGCCCCGCCTCGATAGAGACAACAACCATACAGACCCAGCCATAGAGCAGGACGAGCCGGCGGACGACGAACATGCCTTCGAGCAAGCGTCCGAACAGGGCAACTTGGATAAACAAACCGAACACCCCGTCCCCGGCGAAAACAACAGTCCGGACGACCTTACGCCGGATAAACTCATGGAGCAGAAGAACCTCCACAAAAGGCTCGTCGCCACTGTGCATAGCCTGAAAAAGCAGAAGCGGAAGCTCAAAACTGCGGAAGATGCACTCAGAATCAGATGGAGCAAAGTACGCAACAGCGCAGACAAATATGGCGGCAGTCGCCGCACAAAAAGCTATCCAAAGCGAAAGCTACTACCTGAATTTGACGAGGAGGCCTTAGAGTCCCCGCAGTCAAAAAATAGGAAAGCCATCCGGTCGGATAGACGACCGCATGGCCAGTATGGAGTGGCAAGCGGCGCCACACACAAGCCGACACTCAATCCACCAAAGGATCCGCATCAAAAAGACGGCCCAACCAGATCTATCTACGGGCCAAGAAAGCAAGCTCTAGTAAGCAGTGCAACGAAATAAATATCCGAACATCACGACACACCCAAATACAGGGGTGCCGCACACCCCCTATGTTTCACCGATGAGGTGCTGGACCATGAATTTCCAGCGGGATTCAAGCCCGTAAACATAGAAGCGTACGGCGGAACAACAGACCCTGGGGTCTGGATCGAGGATTATATCCTCCACATACACATGGCCAGAGGAGATGACCTCCACGCCATAAAATACTTACCCCTCAAGCTTAAAGGGCCAGCCCGGCATTGGCTGAAAAGCCTTCCTGAAAACACCATTGGAAGTTGGGAAGAGCTTGAGGATGCTTTCTGGGCAAATTTTCAAGGGACCTATGTCCGCCCTCCGGATGCAGACGATCTCAGTCACATAACTCAACAGCCCGGAGAGTCAGCCCGGAAATTCTAGAACAGATTTCTTACTAAAAAGAATCAGATAGTCGACTATCCGGACGCCGAAGCCCTAGCAGCTTTTAAGCATAACGTTCGAGACGAATGGCTCGCCAAACACCTCGGCCAAGAAAAGCCATGAACAATGGCCGCATTAAAAAGCCTCATGACCTGCTTTTGCGCAGGAGAGGATAGCTGGTTGGCAAGATGTAGCACCAGCAACCCAAGTACATCCGAAGTTAGGGATGGAAACGGAAAACTCCGACGCAGCAAGGACCAGCGCCAGAATAAGGGAAACAGCCCAAAGAGCACGGCGGTCAACACCGGATTCAAAAGCTCGCGGCAGAATCAGAGAAAGCCGCCCCTCAAGGATAACAGGGACGAGCTATCCAACTTAAACAAAATCTTGGACAAGATATGTCAAATACACAGTACTCCCGGGAAGCCTGCGAACCATACCCATAGAGATTGTTGGGTTTTCAAGCAAGCCAGCAAACTCAACGCCGAACACAAGGGGCTCGACACACCAAGTGAGGACGATGACGAACCCCACAAGCAGAGCACCAGGAAACAAAAGGATTTCCCACAAGAAGTCAAAACGGTAAACTTACTTCACGTGACGAACAGAACGGCGCCACCAGAGATACGCGCCATACGGCCTATCCAAAAGGAGTCTCGCCAATGGTTGTTAAAACCGATCACCTTCGACCATCAGGATTACTCTAGAAGTATCCAGAACGCAGGATGGACTGCCTTGGTATTAGATCCAATAATCGACGGACTCCACTTTACAAATGTCCTGATGGACAGCGGCAGTGGTCTAAACCTGTTATACCAGGACACAATCCGCAACATGGGGATAGACCCAACAAAAATTCGCCATAGCAAAACCTCCTTCCAAGGGGTAATGCCAGGCCCGGATGCCCGCTGTATGGGTTCTCTCCGGCTAGAAGTTATGTTCGGCTCCCCCGATAACTTCCGTCGTGAACAACTAACTTTCCACATCGCCCCATTCTCAAGTAGCTATCAAGCACTACTAGGACGCGAAGCTTTCGCCCGCTTTAACACAATACTGCATTATGCATCTCTTATGCTTAAGATGCCCGGTCCGCGAGGCATCATCTCATTAAAGGGAAAACATTGAGTGTTCCTCTCGCGCGGAAGACAGTGCGGCTGCCTTGACAGCCCCACAATAAAGCGGCTTCACCAGCCAAAGCACCTAAACAGGTCGTCAAGACCACAGACACGGCTAGACGAGTCCGGCATAAACATACAATTGATAAAGGCTTAATAGCCGTATACCCCTGTACTAGGGGCTCCGCGCATATAAAACAAGAGATAATAAAGCTCAATTTTACCCATTTCAATTTATACTTTGTTTATTTAGTATAACTTATGTTCGGCACGATCTTTCTTCAACTAAATTCCTCTCTTTTTATAGATGAACACCGTGCTACGCCCGTCCAGGATACGGCACAACGGAGGCGCAGGCGCAAACGTGCAGCAGGGACCCGTTCCAAGGATTCTTTTTAGATTAAGACCCTGCGTAATCCTTTTTTACTGTCACTTGTTGATACACATCCCCTAGTTTCTTGGTATAACCAAGGAGGAGGCTGGCGTTTTGGCATATGGCCACGTCAGAGTTTTGCGCGTACCTGGACACTAGGGGCTTATTACTAAGGGCGTTATCCCGCCCGCCCTCATAAAGAACGAATACCTTAGGGAGTGTTCGGCGTCGCGAGTTTGGCCTTATATGCATCAGCTCCGAATCATGTCTTTGGTCAAATGTTGGGTTTGCCCGGCTCCTGTGTTTTGCTACCTTATGTTTCGCTCTATCGGCTAAGGCGGCACCAGGAGAACTACTGCGATTGTGCCCCGGTTCGGCCAGGCGAGCACCTCAGTAGAGAAAGACGAAAACTGACTGTCATGATATAGCGTGAGACTGGTCAACCACTTGATGAATTACCGGAATCTTTAGGATTCCTCCGCATTAACGAATGGCCGTTTTCCGGCCAGGCACATACACGCCCCGAGTTCGGGCGAGCGCAGGCGCCACCAGGGGCTATATAAGTAGCCTCACTGTCAAGCTCCTATGGCTAAGTGAAAGTGATAAAGCATCATAGTCCGATTGCCTAGTTCGCTGCGCTATCACCTCCTTTGTAGGACCAAGACGTTGGATCAAGTGTGAAAATGCGCCTTCTGCGAACACCCCCGCATTATGTGCGTGGGGGCTGAAGCCGACGACTGCCATCTTTCAGATTATATATACATATATGTTAAACGGCCGCACAGGAGGTATCATAATACTTGCAGGCACAAGTATAAAAAGCTTCTACAATTTATCAAAATATTGTTTTACAATAATATATGCTATTCGAATATAGTATCCTTCGAGCACTACGTCTCTATTAAACGAGCGCCTTGCAGAACTTCCTGAAAATAGTGCTCGGCAGGTACTCGTGCAATCCGCTCTCTGCAGATGGAATCCTCTCTGGCCACAGATGACTCATGACATACTTCATGGCGAGTCCGGACAACCTATTTAGCTCGGCCCATTCGGCCAAACAATCGGCCAATGACAGTGGACGCTCTGGATTGTGGAACTGCGACCAGAAGAGCTTTTCCACTTCGCGATCTTCTTGATCTCGGAAGTGTTCGGCCGCATCTGCGGCACTCGCTGCTAAATCCAGATAGGTGTCCGCCGTACTCCACATCTGGTCTAACAGAGCATGTTTAGGATCACAGAACTTCCTCCGCAGCATAAAGGGCTTTCCAGCCGCGATCTCTCCGCCTGACGCAGCTCCTCCTTCATAGCTCTCATCACAGAGCGAGCATCCTTGGCATCGGCAACGGCCTTCTTCAGGTCCGTCTGTTTCGCCCGATCTTCTTTTTCAAGAAGCTTGCAACGGTCAGCGGCGTTCTTCAGCTTCACGGCCATCTCGGCCATTTCCTTCTTGCTTCGGCAGCGAGCAGCATGTTCGGCTTTCAGCTCTTCAATTGCCTTTCCGGTAGCCGCATCACTTTTCCTGGCTTGCTCCTTGGCTCGGGCAAGTTCCGCCTGAAGATTCTCCATGGCAGCGGCACCATCTGCATCAAGTGGACACATTGTAAGATAATTGCATAAAGCTCCTCTTACCAGGTGCCGCCGGTGGAATTACATACCTTGTGCCTCGTCAAGCCGCTTGTTGACAAGCGCAATGTCAGCATCTGCCACGTCAAGTTGCCGCTTTAGCTCAGCAAATTCATCAGTCCGGCTGGCCACCGGACACTTCACCACCTACGTATAAAGGCGGCATGTTAGACCTGGGATTATGATCCTATGCGCGCTGTCACTTTTGACAACGCACAGAGTCTCATGGGCTACTATCTACACAGGGCGCATCTTATTTATGCGCAACTGTCCAAAAAGGGTACATTATTTCGCGTACCTCAAAACCTATCAGTAAACTCCTGACGGCCTCGTGCAATCCGCTCTCTGCAGATGGAATCCTCTCAATCACCGTACCCATCAATGCACGGTGCTCCTCTGAGATAGATGCTCGCCCTAGCAGATCCTTCAGCTCCTCCGACCGCGCACCAGACGATGCCGAACTCGTCCGATGGCCCTTTTCGAAGGCCGGACGCGGAGGGCTTTGGGGGGCCATATGACTACCTTCCGGCCCTGCCAGATTTGGAGAAACTCTCCGCGACGATACCTCAGGGTCGCCCGCCTCGCAAGGCGGTACGGCAGGGGGAGGCGTTCCGCTCTCCATCATTTTTGGAAGAAGATCCCCCGAAGACGAGCTCTGCTGAGAAGGGATAAGGTCCGAGCTAAAAGGTAAATTTTCGATTACTTTTCTCAGATATAAAGCAAGGATTTCTCTCATCTCTTAAAAAGAAAAAACTCCTCTCTACTTACGGCTCGGTGGAGGGCTGATCCCCTTGAGGGCATAATTCGGCCGAAGCATCCCCCAGCACAGGACCCTCTGGCGAAGATTTCTTCCCCCGCTTTGAGGCCATGGTCTCCGGGTCTTCAGAGGCGGTCCTCTTCTTCCCCTGAGGAGAGGAATTTTCGATTCCTCCCTTCCAAACAGCCTCCTTCGAGGAGGCCGTAGCTTCCTTGTCCCCTCCCTCACTTTCCTCCGAAGGCACAACCTCCAACATCCTGACTAGCACGGGACCCGGCATGGTCTCGGGGAGGGGGGCCGGACACCTGGTTAGCTTTGCTTTCGCTATCCACTCCTGTTTAAAGGACATCTCTTTTCAAGGGCAATTTTATGATAAATATGCGGATTGCGAGTCCGGGCACGGGGCTACTTACTTGAGTATCCGGGCGGTTGCAACTCAGACCTGCGTCCTTGTTCAAGTCCGGACACATTGCTTGTGATCCGAAGAACAATTTGTACATATCCACGGGCGTCGCGCCCATAAAATGTTGGAGAGCTCGTGGTCCCTCCGGATTGAACTCCCACAGGCGGAGGGGGCGACGTTTGCAGGGCAGAGCTCGGCGAATCAGCATAACCTGTGTCGCCATGACCAGATTGATATCTCTTTGTAGGAGATCTCGAATGCGGCCCTGCAACAAGGGCACGTCCTTGGACGGCCCCCAGTCCAGTCCTTTATTAACCCTATGACGCTAGCTGTGGTGGGGGACCCGGGCGAAAGGCAGGTGGCGCCACCCACTTGGGGCCCCTGGGAGCGGTAATATAAAACCACTCTCGTTGCCATAAGCTGGACTCCTCTTGAAAAGAGCCCTCGGGCCATGGAGCACCAGCATTCTTGCTTATAAAAGCACCTCCGCACTCCGCGTGCCGTCCCTCAATCATCTTCGGCTCTACTTTGAAGGTCTTGAGCCATAGTCCGAAGTGAGGAGTAATACGGAGGAAGGCTTCACACACGACGATGAATGAGGAAATATGGAGGATGGACTCCGGGGCTAAGTCGTGAAATTCCAGCCCATAATAATACATGAGCCCCCTCACGAAGGGATCCGTCGGGAAGCCTAGCCCCCGAAGGAAGTGAGACATGAACACCACACTCTCACCGGGCTTGGGAGTGGGAATGACCTGCCCTTGAGCAGGTAGCCTATGCCATATTTCGCCGGTCAAGAACCTGGCCTCTCTCAACTTCAGCACGTCCTCCTCCGTTATGGAGGAGGGCATCCATCGGCCTCGAAGGTCGGAACCGAACATTGTCGAAGGTCCGAAGCGCCTGAAATCTGGAGCCTTGGGTGTTGGAACTCGAGGCGAAGGGCGAACTCGTTTGAGATTGAAAGAAAGGAGTAAGGCCTTGGTCTCTTTATAAGAGGTTGAATACCAAGGGCCCTCCCCGTGACCGTTTGGGACTCGCCTTTGATCGAGGAAACATACCAACGGGTACGACTGGGTTACCCACGCTCGTATTGATGAGAATCCCGGAATAAGGGGACACGATCTCTGCTTTAACAAGACGTGCCAAGGAAACCGCCTCGCTAAACGTGCTGAGGTGGGACAGTAAAATGATTCGAATAAAGACTTGGTCGTAGTGTGATGTCACGCTATGGAATACGTCAGCAGATTAGATTTGTGTAAATACTATTCTCTCTATGGCAATATGTGGAAACTTATTTTGCAGACCCGGGCACTACCTTTGTGTTCAAAATCTTCTATGAAGTACTTGGAGGAGGAACCTGCCTTGCAATGCCGAAGACAATCTACGCGCTGGACTCGTCATCATTGAAGCCTGGTTCAGGGGCTACTGAGGGAGTCCTGGATTAGGGGGTGTCCGGATAGCCGGACTATACCTTCGGCCGGACTCCTGGATTATGAAGATACAAGATTGAAGACTTCGTCCCGTGTCCGGAAGGGACTTTCCTTGGCGTGGAAGGCAAGCTTGGCGATACGGATATGTAGATCTCCTACCATTGTAACCAACTCTGTGTAACCCTAGCCCTCTCCGGTGTCTATATAAACCGGAGGGTTTTAGTCCATAGGACGAACAACAATCATACCATAGGCTAGCTTCTAGGGTTTAGCCTCTCCGATCTCGTGGTAGATCTACTCTTGTACTACCCATATCATCAATATTAATCAAGCAGGATGTAGGGTTTTACCTCCATCAAGAGGGCCCGAACCTGGGTAAAACATCGTGTCCCCTGCCTCCTGTTACCATCCGGCCTAGACGCACAGTTCGGGACCCCCTACCCGAGATCCGCCAGTTTTGACACCGACAACGGGATACTGTTCATTTCCACCATCGACCCCCTCTAGCCTCCACGAGCTACTGTTCATCCACCGTCGACCTCCTCCAGCCTCCACCTGCGACTGTTCATCCACGGGCTCCTGTTCATCCAGCCTCCACCGCGCGCTACTCCACCGGCTACTGTTCAACTAGCCCTCTCCACGGGCTCCTGTTCAACCACCCCTCCACGGGCTACTGTTCATTTCACCCTGCCCTCCACGGGGTGGCCCTGTTCATCCAGCCCTCCACGGGGTCCTGTTCATCTAGCCCCAACCGGCTCGATCGATCGGGGTCCTGTTCATCCACCCCCACCGGGAACTGTTCATCCAAACCCCCCCACAACGCTCACTGTTCATCCAGAGGCAGCATCGATTGACTTTAGTTAGCAGCAGTAGCGAAGGAATGGCTCGATCGGGTTCAGTTAACAGCCATCGGTCGATTGCTCGGGTTCAGTAATGCGTAGCCTGCAGTGCAATCGCTCGGGTTCAGTTAGAGCCCAACGCCTCGCTCGGGTTCAGTTAGAGCCAACGCCTCGCACACACGCGCGTACGTGTACGAGAGAAGCGCGCATCGCTCGGCCCCGACCTCCCACCATAGCCGGAAACTCCCCAAAATTTTCCTCCCCCTCGCTTCTACCATAGTTTTTTCCATCATGGACGGCCCAAAGAATGTCATGCAGCTGCGTCTCCGTCCCGCCCAGGACGAAAAGCTCATTTTCTATCTTGATTTTTTGTCATAGATGTAGGAGCCCACCACATCTATGATGATACCAGGTTTTGTCACAATTATCATCATAGAAGTGTCATATGTATGATAGAAAAAAAATTCGTTCGGCCCAAAATGTCACAGATGTGTCTTTTGTTGTAGCGATACCAATTCAGTATATGAATTTGATCCCATAATAGTTTCCTTTTTTGTGTCAAGCGGTAATCCCTAAAGTATTCATGTTGATCCAATATTACTCCCATTACATAATTGAATGGGGTTTTCTCAGGATTATTAAAGTAGTACATAATATCTTTCACATAACCAGTATCGAGGGTTTTAGGAGGTTCCCCATCTCCATGAGTAGCAAGTACACCTAATTTTTTTGGTATTTCGTGTTCCATATCCATAACTAAAGATAAAGAACAACTAGGAACAACAAATAAAAATTACTTAGTGATAAAGCAAACAAGCACACACGAGAATATTCACCCCATGCTATTGCTCCCCGGCAACGGCGCCAGAAAAAGGTCTTGATAACCCACAAGTATAGGGGATCGCAACAGTTTTCGGTAAGTAAGAGTGTCGAACCTAACGAGGAGCTAAAGGCAGAACAAATATTCCCTCAAGTTCTATCGACCACCGATACAACTCTACGCATGCTTGACGTTCGCTTTACCTAGAACAAGTATGAAACTAGAAGTGCTTTGTAGGTGTTGTTGGATAGGTATGCAAGATAATAAAGAGCAAGTAAATAAAAAGTAGGGGCTGTTTAGATAAAGACACAACTAAGTTAAGTTTAGTAGAGAGTTTGTTGTTACGAGAAAGTTATTTGTCCCTAGGCAATTGATAACTAGACCGGTAATCATTATTACAATTTTATTTGAGGGAGAGGCATAAGCTAACATACTTTCTCTACTTGGATCATATGCACTTATGATTGGAACTCTAGCAAGCATCCGCAACTACTAAAGATCATTAAGGTAAAACCCAACCATAGCATTAAAGCATCAAGTCCTCTTTATCCCATACACAAACAACCTACTTACTCGGGTCTGTGCTTATATTCACTCACGCCACCCACCATAAGCAAATCATAAACATATTGCAACACCCTACAGCGGGGATCCCTCATGCTTGCGCGACCCGGAGAGCACCATAGGACAACACTAATAATAAAACATGCAACTCAAACCAATCTTGATCATCAAATAGCCATTAGGATAAAACGGATCTACTCAAACATCATAGGATAGCCATAGATCATAGGGAAATAATATATAGCGTTGAACACCATGTTTAAGTAGAGATTACAACGGGTAAGAGAGAGGTTACACCGCTGCATAGAGGGGGGAAGAGTTGGTGGTGAAGGCGGTGAAGTTGTTGGTGAAGATGACGGTGATGATGATGCCCCCCGGTGGCACTCCGGCGCCACCGGAAGCATGGGGGAGAGGGCCCCCCTTCTTCTTCTTTCTTGACCTCCTCCCTAGATGGGAGAAGGGTTTCCCCTCTGGTCCTTGGCCTCCATGGCGTGGGAGGGGCGAGAGCCCCTCCGAGATTGGATCTGTTTCTCCGTCTCTCTCTGTTTCCGCGTTCTCCCCTGGCTCTGTTTCATCGTTTCGTGTATATATGGAGATCCGTAACTCCGATTGGCCTGAAACCTTCACCGTGATTTTCCCCCCAAAAATTAGCTTTCTTGCGGCAAAAGAAGAGCGTCAACCGCCTTACAGGTGGCTCACGAGGGTAGGGGCGCGCCCCCCTGCCTCATGACCACCTCAGGCACCGTCTCGCATGGATTTTTCTTCCAGAATTTTCCAAATATTCCAAAAAGTATATCCGTCCATTTTTATCCCATTTGGACTCTGTTTGATATGGATATTTTGCGAAACCAAAAACATGCAACAGACAGGAACTGGCACTAGGCACTGGATCAATATGTTAGTCCCAAAAATAGTATAAAAAGTTGCCAAAAGTATATGAAAGTTGTAGAATATTGGCATGAAACAATCAAAAATTATAGATACGACGGAGACATATTATTATGTGATCCAATTATGTTATTATTGTTGAGAGGACTTGCACTAGTGAAAGTATGAACCCTAGGCCTTGTTTCAATGCATTGCAATACCGTTTTAGCTCACTTTTATCATTAGTTACCTTGCTGTTTTTATATTTTCAGATTACAAAAACCATTATCTACTATCCATATTGCACTTGTATCACCATCTCTTCGCCGAACTAGTGCACCTAGACAATTTACTATTGTATTGGGTGTGTTGGGGACACAAGAGACTCTTTGTTATTTGGTTGCAGGGTTGCTTGAGAGAGACCATCTTCATCCTACGCCTCCTACGGATTGATAAACCTTAGGTCATCCACTTGAGGGAAATTTGCTACTGTCCTACAAACCTCTGCACTTGGAGGCCCAACAGCGTCTACAAGAAGAAGGTTGTGTAGTAGACATCAAGCTCTTTTCTGCGCCATTGTCGGGGAGGTGAGTGCTTGAAGGTATATCTTTAGATCTTGCAATCGAGTCTTTTAGTTTCTTGTTTTATCACTAGTTTAGTTTATAAAAGAAAACTATAAAAAATGGAATTGAGTTTGTCTCATACGCTTCACCTTTTTAATATCTTCCGTAAGTATGATGGGAAGGAAAATTGTGCTCAAGTGCTAGAAGAAGAAATCTATAAAATATTTGGCACTAAATCTTTGAATGATGAGCATGATTGCAATGTTGTTAGTACGAATTCTTTGAATATCCATGATACTAATGATGATTGCACTAGTTATGATGTCTCCTATAAACATGTCAATTTTTGTGGAGTACATTGGGTTTGTACGAACACACCAAATAGGGAAGATAGATATTGCAAGAGGCATAAGCATTTATAAACTAAATGGTTGCAAGAAAGGCTAGATGATTGTGCTGAAAATTTATATTTTCTTAGCCGTACTTGTGAACTTTGCAGTGAGCATGATCATTTCAATACCCAATGCAAATTGTTTCATTATCGTATCGTGTCCAAAAATTGTGATGACTTGATTTCCCTTGCACATCATAATGAACTTAGTTTACTCTTGGGTTATGAAGAAATGAAACGTATAACTAAGGACATTCCAAAATTTGCCCTTGATAGAGTTCTTCATTTTGATCTAGAGGAAATTTATATGTATTGTGCGGTGAATTGCATTGAAAATCCTTATATTGCCAACTACATAAAGAAAAGAAAACAAATAGAAGATGAAGAGAATACTAATGAAAGGGAAGAGACTTCCCAATATCCTCCTATTATTTCTTATGATGAATCAGGTAACGAGGAGGAGCCTCCTATTCAACCAATCTCATTAATAAGGAGCTCCAAAAAGAGGATTGAACCCACACATGATGTGGTGAAGAAGAAGAAAAGAAAAAGGAAGAGAGGTAAAAAGGTACCCCTCCCAAATAATGGTGCTCCCATTACTATTGTGCCTCATGAAAATATAATTGTGGAAGATAATTATACTTCTTATGATCTTGAAAATCTTTTTGGCACTTGCTTGGAAGAATATGATAATTGCTATACTATTGGTGCTATCCATACTATTAATGATGGGAGTGATTATGCTTATGATATGAAAAGGCCCAAGCTTGGGGATGCTATGTTTGATGAAGATGATGTTTTTGAGAATATATTTGCTGAAATTAATGTTTGTCCCAAGCTTGGGGATGCTACGTTTAATGAAGATGATATTTTTAGTCTCCCAAGTTTTGATATGCAAATTTATAATGATGATAGCATGCCTCCTACCTATGATGATTATTGTGATGATACTTATGCTATAAAAAGTAGTGATTATATTTATAAAACTTGTCATGATTATGATTACCCCTTCTCTAAACATTACTCTTTTAATGTGGAAACAATTAATAGTATTCGAGTCTCTTATGATGCTCCCACTATTCCGAATGAGAAGAATTTTGCTTATGTGGAGAGTAATAAAATTTCTATGCTTGTAGATCATGAAAAGAATGATTTAGGTGCTGGTTATATTGTTTAATTCATTCATGATGTTCTTGAAAATTATTATGAGGGAGGAATATATGCTTGTAGGAATTGCAATAATATCAAGTTTCCTCTATACGTGCTTAAAGTTTTGAAGTTATGCTTGTTTTACCTTCCTATGCAAGTTGATTCTTGTTCCCACAAGTTGTTTGCTCACAAAATCCCTATGCATAGGAAGTATGTTAGACTTAATGTGCTAGTCATATTCTTCATGATGCTCTCTTTATGTTTCAATTCTTATCTTCTATGTGACCATCGTTGAAATCATCATGCCTAGCTAGGGGCGTTAAACGATAGCGCTTGTTGGGAGGCAACCCAATTTTATTTTAGTTCCTTGCTTTTTGTTCCTGTTTAATAATAAATAATTCATCTAGCCTCTGTTTATATGTGGTTTTATGCTTTTAATTAGTGTTCGTGCCAAGTAGAACCTTTGGGAAGACTTGGGGAAAGTCTTGTTGATCATGCTGTAAAAAACAGAAACTTTAGCGCCCACGAGAATTGCTGGAATTTTTATTTGGAAGTGCTATTTAGTTAATTCTTTTTGAAGATGATTAATAGATAAATTCCTCAGGTCCAGCAATTTATTTGAGAATTTTATGAGTTACATAAGTATACTTTTGATCCAGATTACTACAGACTGTTCTGTTTTTGACAGATTCTGTTTTCTATGTGTTGTTTGCTTATTTGATGAATCTATGGCTAGTAAAAGAGTCTATAAACCATAGAGAAGTTGGAATACAGTAGGTTTAACACAAATATAAATAAAGAATGAGTTCATCACAGTACCTTGAAGTGGTGATTTATTTTCTTATACTAATGGAGCTTACGAGTTTTCTGTTAAGTTTTGTGTTGTGAAGTTTTCAAGTTTTGGGTAAGGATTCGATGGACTACAGAATAAGGAGTGGCAAGAGCCTAAGATTGGGGATCCCAAGGCACCCCAAGGTAATATTCAAGGATAGCCAAGAGCCTAAGCTTGGGGATGCCCCGGAAGGCATCCCCTCTTTCGTCTTCGTTCATCGGTAACTTTACTTGGAGCTATATTTTTATTTACCACATGATATGTGTTTTGCTTGGAGCGTCTTTTTATTTTATTTAGTTTTGCTTGCTGTTTTAATAAAATACCAAGATCTGAAATTATTAAATGTTAGAGAGTCTTCACATAGTTGCATAATTATTCGACTACTCATTGATCTTCACTTATATCTTTCGGAGTAGTTTCTCATTTACTCTAAGTGCTTCACTTATATCTTTCGGAGTAGTTTGTTGTTTGCTCTAGTACTTCACTTATATATTTTAGAGCATGGTGGCAAGAAATAGATGAACTCTCATGCTTCACGTATATTATTTTGAGAGTCTTAATAGCATGGTAATTTGCTTAAAATCCTAATATGTTAGGTATTCAAGATTAGTAAAATATTCTTATGAGTGTTTTGAATACTAAGAGAAGTTTGATGCTTGATGATTGTTTTGAGATATGGAGGTAATAATATCAAAGTCGTGCTAGTTGAATAGTTGTGAGTTTGAGAAATGCTTGTGTTGAAGTTTGCAAGTCCCGTAGCATGCACGTATGGTAAACGTTTTGTAACAAATTTGAAACATGAGGTGTTATTTGATTGTCTTCCTTATGAGTGGCGGTCGGGGACGAGCGATGGTCTTTTCCTACCAATCTATTCCCCTAGGAGCATGCGCGTAGTGCCGAGGTTTTTGATGACTTGTAGATTTTTGCAATAAGTATGTGAGTTCTTTATGACTAATGTTGAGTCCATGGATTATACGCACTCTCACCCTTCCATCATTGCTAGCCTCTTCGGTACCATGCATTGCCCTTTCTCACATTGAGAGTTGGAGCAAACTTCGCCGGTGCATCCAAACCCCGTGATATGATACGCTCTATCACACATAAACCTCCTTATATCTTCCTCAAAACAGCCACCATACCTACCTATTATGGCATTTCCATAGCCATTCCGAGATATATTGCCATGCAACTTTCCACCATTCCGTTTATCATGACACATTCATCATTGTCATATTGCTTAGCATGATCATGTAGTTGACATAGTATTTGTGGCAAAGCCACCATTCATAATTCTTTCATACATGTCACTCTTGGCTCATTGCATATCCCAGTACACCGCCGGAGGCATTCATATAGAGTCATACTTTGTTCTAGTATCGAGTTGTAATCATTGAGTTGTAAATAAATATAAGTGTGATGATCATCATTTTCTAGAGCTTTGTCCCAAGTGAGGAATAAAAAGAGAAAGGCCATAAAAAAAGAGAAGGCCCAAAAAAGAAAAGAAAAAGGCCATAAAAAAAGAGAAGGCCCAAAAAAATGAAAAAATGAGAGAAAAAGAGAGAAGGGACAATGCTACTACCCTTTGCCACACTTGTGCTTCAAAGTAGCACCATAATCCTCATGATAGAAAGTCTCTTGTTTTCTCACTTTCATATACCAGTGGGAATTTTTCGTTATAGAACTTGGCTTGTATATTCCAACAATGGGCATCCTCAAGTGCCCTAGGTCTTCGTGAGCAAGCAAGTTGGATGCACAGCCGCTTAGTTTCTTTTGTTGAGCTTTCATACATTTATAGCTCTTGTGCATCCGTTGCATGGCAATCCCTACTCCTTGCATTAACATCAATCGATGGGCATCTCCATAGCTCATTGATTAGCCTCGTTGATGTGAGACTTTCTCCTTTTTTGTCTTCTCAACATAACCCCCATCATCATATTCTATTCCACCCATAGTGTTATGTCCATGGCTCGCGCTCATATATTGCGTGAAAGTTTATAGGTTTGAGATTACTAAAGTATGAAACAATTGCTTGTCTTGTCATCGGGGTTGTGCATGATGAGAGCATTCTTGTGTGAAGAAAATGGAGCATGACTAAAGTATATGATTTTGTAGGGATGAACTTTCTTTGGCCATGTTATTTTGAGAAGACATAATTGCTTAGTTAGTATGCTTGAAGTATTATTATTTTTATGTCAATATGAACTTTTGTCTTGAATCTTTTGGATATGAATATTCATGCCACAATTAAGAAGAATTACATTGAAATTATGCCATGTAGCACTCCGCATCAAAAATTCTGTTTTTATCTTTTACCTACTCGAGGACGAGCAGGAATTAAGCTTGGGGATGCTGATACGTCTCCAATGTATCTATAATTTTTGATTGCTCCATGCTATATTATCTACTGTTTTGCATGTTTATGGGCTTTATTATACACTTTTATATCATTTTTGGGACTAACCTATTAACCTAGAGCCCAGTGCCAGTTTCTGTTTTTACCTTGTTTTAGGGTTTCGAAGAAAAGGAAAATCAAACAGAGTCCAATTGACCTGAAACTTCACGGAACTCATTTTTGGAAGGAAAGAAGCCCAGAAGACTTGAAGTGCACGTAAGGGAAGCTTCGAGGAGGCCACGAGGTAGGGGGGCGCGCCCTCCACCCTCGTGGGCCCCTCGTGGCTCCCCTGGCGTATCTCTTTCACCCATATATACCCACGCACCCTAAAACTATCGGGGAGCACAATAGATCGGGAGTTCCACCGCCAGAAGCCTCCGTAGCCACCGAAAACCAATCTAGACCCATTCCGGCACCCTGCCGGACGGGGCAATTCCTCTCCGGTGGCCATCTTCATCATCCCGGTGCTCTCCATGACGAGGAGGGAGTAGTTCTCCCTCGGGGCTGAGGGTATGTACCAGTAGCTATGTGTTTGATCTCTCTCTCTCTATCATGTTCTTGAGGTGATATGATCTTGATGTATCGCGAGCTTTGCTATTATAGTTGGATATTATGATGTTTTGTCCCCCCTCTACTCTCTTGTAATGGATTGAGTTTCCCCTTTGAAGTTACCTTATCGGATTGAGTCTTTAAAGATTTTAGAACACTTGATGTATGTCTTGTCGTGCGTATCTATGGTGACAATGGAATACCACGTGATTCACTTGATGTATGTTTTGGTGATCAACTTGCGGGTTCCGCCCATGAACCAATGCATAGGGGTTGGCACACGTTTTCGTCGTGATTCTCCGGTAGGAACTTTGGGGCACTCTTTGAGGTTCTATGTGTTGGTTGAATAGATGAATCTGAGATTGTGTGATGCATATCCTATAATCATACCCATGGATACTTGAGGTGACATTGGAGTATCTAGGTGACATTAGGGTTTTGGTTGATTTGTGTCTTAAGGTGTTACTCTAGTACGAACTCTAGGGCTGTTTGTGACACTTATAGTAATAGCCCAACGGATTGATTGGAAAGAATAACTTTGAGGTGGTTTCGTACCCTACCATAATCTCTTCGTTCGTTCTCCGCTATTAGTGACTTTGGAGTGACTCTTTGTTGCATGTTGAGGGATAGTTATGTGATCCAATTATGTTATTATTGTTGAGAGGACCTGCACTAGTGAAAGTATGAACCCTAGGCCTTGTTTCAATGCATTGCAATACCGTTTTAGCTCACTTTTATCATTAGTTACCTTGCTGTTTTTATATTTTCAGATTACAAAAACCATTATCTACTATCCATATTGCACTTGTATCACCATCTCTTCGCCGAACTAGTGCACCTAGACAATTTACTATTGTATTGGGTGTGTTGGGGACACAAGAGACTCTTTGTTATTTGGTTGCAGGGTTGCTTGAGAGAGACCATCTTCATCCTCTTGAGCTCTCCGCCCCTCGCGAACCAGCCTGGTGAGGCCGCTCCTGAGGAGTTCTTGTGTCGTCCGCCTCGTGAGGCTTGGCCCCTCGCGAGGGTCTTGAGTCCTTGCTGGTGAAGATGGGCCGTACGGGCCCGCTCGCAGTTCCACGCCGTGGGCCGCAGGCAGGCAAGTCTGGGGACCCCCGTTCCCAGAACGCCAACAACGACAGTTGTATTAGTGCTAGTTAACTGTAGAAATTTCTTGAAGCCCTTAAGAGGAAGCTATCACCCGTTCGTCATCAAACATGCATTGTTCCCTCTCGGAACCACGAGCCTTCTAGTGAGTTGCTTCGGTTTGTGAGGGGTGTGTGTTCAAACTTTCGTTAAACATGCCAAATTGTTTACCCATCTTGGTGGAATGACATTACATCAAGCAAGATTTCATGTGTTTCTAATCTTTTTTTTTGGATTTTAAATGCCATGGCACTCCATGCTTAATTGTGTCATAGCCATGAGACCAATATGTTTGAAAATTCCTTCCAATTTACCGCACATGGAATTAACTCGCACACAAGTACACAAAATATGACTTTTCAAACCGTTATGGTTAGCTGTTGCATGTACATGTAGTTCAAATTTGAATTACGGTCATTAAATGGCTAGAAAATCATTTAAATGTCTTAAGAGGTCAAATGACCCCTGAAATTTTCCAAAATTTGACATGACAGTTGTATTAGTACTACAAATTTTCTCGTACATTTAAAACACCATCCGTTGCCACTTTACTTCAAATTCGTCTTTCGCAGCTAATAAAAAATATCAATAACATCACACACAGTTTTTTGTAGGAACCGTTTGCGATGAAAATTCGTGGGTCTATTTAAGTCTTCCCTCCTTAAGCTTCGACGGCTTGTCTGCTCCAGTGCCAGCAACCCCATAATCCACGAATCTCGATCCTCATTACCCCAACCTCTTCTTGCAAAGATGATGCCGTGGAAACGCTTCGTGAAGGCCCGTACGATGGCCGCGTCCTCCACGAGCGCCACTGCCTGCGCCGAGAGCACGACCGCCTATGCCGAGAGTGCCGCTGCATCCGCATTGAGCGCAGCTACATACGCCGAGATGGTGTTTGCGACAGCCGACAGGGCAGCTGCAGCAACCAAGACAACTGCAGCTGCTGCTGCGACGGCGGTTACAAACGCCGAGAGTGCTCTAGCTGCCGTCTGTGCCGCTGATGTCGCCCTGGCCCGGGTCGAGGCCATCCACACCAAGATCGAGGATGCACATGCCAAGATATTCCAGGACACCTTGGAATCTAGCATGCAACCCACTTCCTAAAAGGCGGCGGTGGCCATGGAGCACCTGCTTCCTCATGAGATCGCCAAGCGGGAGCTGGAGATGCAGGAGGCGGCGGAGATCGAGGAGCGCCGGGAGGAGGAGTAGCACATGCCAAGGTCGAGGTAGAGAAGAGTCTGTCCGTCGAGGAATCGGCGGTGGAGTACCAACGCGAGCTCTGTCACAACCACTACTACGAGTACTACAACCTTGAGGTCAGCGCCAAGGACGAGGACGCGGTTGACTTCAGCAAGGGGGGCGCGGAGTCCACCAACGGCAGCATGTCGCCAGGACAAGTCATCGACGTCTCATCTCACACCGGCGATGCATAGGCCGGCGCGGAGGCAGTTTGTAAAAATCATGTGTACTTAGGCTTTGTTTTTAATGCTGGTCTTTTGTTAGAGAAATGTTTAGGTCAACTGGCTCTGTTTAATTACTAAAATTGCTCGATTCAGTAAGTGTGGTTGCTACCTCTTGAACATGCGTTGGTTTTCCCTTGAAGAGGAAAGGGTGATGCAGCAAAGTAGCATAAGTATTTCCCTCAGTTTTTTGAGAACCAAGGTATCAATCCAGTAGGAGATTACAGGCAAGTCACCTAGTACCAGCACAAACAATCAAGAACCTTGCAACCAACGCAATAAAGGGGTTGTCAATCCCTTCACAACCACTTGGAAAAGTGACATCTGATACAGATAATAAGATAAATATTTTTGGTATTTTTGTTGTATAGATTGAAAAGTAAAGATTGCAAAATAAAATAAATAGTAAACTAGAATTGTAGATCGGAAACTTATATAATATAAAATAGACCCAGGGGCCATAGGTTTCACTAGTGGCTTCTCTCATGATAGCAAGTATTACGGTGGGTGAACAAATTACTGCCGAGCAATTGATAGAAGAGTGCATAGTTATGAGAATATCTAGGCAATGATTATGAAGTATAGGCATCACGTCCGTGTTAAGTAGACTGAAACTATTCTGCATGTACTACTATTACTCCACACATCGACCGCTATCCAGCATGCATCTAGAGTATTAAGTTCATAAGAACAGAGTAATGCTTTAGGCAAGATGACATGATGTAGAGGGATAAACTCAAGCCATATGATATAAACCCCATCTTTTTATCCTTGATGGCAACAATACAATACGTGCCTTGCTGCCCCTACTGTCACTGGGAAAGGACACCGCAAGATTGAACCCAAAGCTAAGCACTTCTCCCATTGCAAGAAAGATCAATCTAGTAGGCCAAACTAAACCAATAATTCGAAGAGACTTGCATAGATATCAAATCATGCATATAAGAATTCAGAGAAGAACCAAATGTTGTTCATAGATAAACTAGATCATAAATCCACAATTCATCGGATCTCGGCAAACACACCGCAAAAAGTATTACATCGAATAGATCTCCAAGAACATCGAGGAGAACTTTGTATTGAGAACCAAAGAGAGAGAAGAAGCCATCGAGCTAATAACTATGGACCTGAAGGTTTGCGATAAACTACTCACACATCATCAGAGAGGCTATGGTGTTGATGTAGAAGCCCTCCGTGATCGATTCCCCCTCCGGCAGATCGCCGGAAAAGGCCCCGGATGGGATCTCACGGGTATAGAAGGTTGCAGCGGTGGAAAAGTGGTTTCGTGGCTCTCCTGGATGTTTTAGGGTATAAGAGTATATATAGGCAAAAGAAGTACGTTGGTGGAGCTACGAGGGGCCCATGAGGGTGGGGGCGCGCCTACCCCCCCTGGGCGCGCCCTCCTGCCTCGTGGCCGCCTCGTTGCGTCTCTGACTTCCACTCCAAGTCTCCTAGATTGCGTTTGTTCCAAGAAAGATCCTCGCTAAGGTTATGTTCCGTTTGGATTCCGTTTGATATTCATTTTCTACGAAACACTAAAATAGGCAAAGAAACATAAACTGGCACTGGGCTTCCGATTAATAGGTTAGTCCCCAAAATAATATAAAAGAGCATATTAAAGCCCATTAAACATCCAAAACAGATAATATAATAGCATGGAACAATAAAAAATTATAGATACGTTGGAGACGTATCAACATCCCCAAGCTTAATTCCTGCTTGTCCTCGAGTAGGTAAATGATAAAAACATAATTTTTGATGTGGAATGCTTCCTAACATAATTTTTAATGTAATTTTCTTTATTGTGGCATGAATATTCAGATCCGAAAGATTCAAGACAAAAGTTTAATATTGACATAAAAATAATAATACTTCAAGCATACTAACCAAGCAATTATGTCTTCTCAAAATAACATAGCCAAAGAAAGCTCATCCCTACAAAATCGTATAGTTTGGCCATGCTTCATTTTCGTCACACAAAATGCTCCCATCATGCACAACCCCGATGACAAGCCAAGCAATTGTTTCATACTTTAGTATTCTCAAACTTTTTCAACTTTCACGCAATACATGAGCGCGAGCCATGGACATAGCACTATAGGTGGAACAGAATATGATGATGGAGGTTGTGTGGAGAAGACAAAAAAGGGAGAAAGTCTCACATTGACGCAGCTAATCAACGGGCTATGGAGATGCCCATCAATTTATGTCAATGCGAGGAGTAGGGATTGCCATGCAACAGATGCACTAGAGCTATAAATGTATGAAAGCTCAACAAAAGAAACTAAGTGGGTGTGCATCCAACTTTCTTGATCATGAAGACCTAGGGCATTTTGAGGAAGCCCATTGTTGGAATATACAAGCCAAGTTATATAATGAAAATTCCCACTAGTATATGAAAGTGACAAAATAAGAGACTCTCTATCATGAAGATCATGGTGCTACTTTGAAGCACTGGTGTGGAAAAAGGATAGTAACATTGTCCCTTCTCTCTTTTTCTCTCATTTTTTGGGCCTTCTCTCTCTTTTTTATTTGGCCTTTCTATTTTTTCCTCACACGGGACAATGCTCTAATAATGATGATCATCACACTTCTATTTATTTACAAGTCAAAAATTACAACTCGATACTAGAACAAAATATGACTCTATATGAATGCTTCCGGCGGTGTACCGGGATATGCAATGATTCAAGAGTGACATGTATAAAAAACTATGAGCGGTGGCTTTGCCACAAATACGATGTCAACTACATGATCATGCAAGGCAATATGACAATGATGAAGCGTGTCATAATAAACAGAACGATGGAAAGTTGCATGGCAATATATCTCAGAATGGCTATGGAAATGCCATAATAGGTAGGTATGGTGGCTGTTTTGAGGAAGATATAAGGAGGCTTATGTGTGATAGAGCGTATCATATCACGGGGTTTGGATGCACCGGCGAAGTTTGCACCAACTCTCGAGGTGAGAAAGGGCAACGCACGGTACCGAAGAGGCTAGCAATGATGGAAGGGTGAGAGTGCGTATAATCCATGGACTCAACATTAGTCATAAAGAACTCACATACTTATTGAAAAGATCTACAAGTCATCAAAAACCTCGGCACTACGCGCATGCTCCTAGGGGAATAGATTGGTAGGAAAAGACCATCGCTCATCCCCGACCACCACTCATAAGGAGGACAATCAAAGAAATACCTCATGCTTCAAACTTGTTACACAACGGTTACCATACGTGCATGCTACGGGACTTGCAAACCTCAACACAAGTATTTAAATTCAAAAATACTCAACTAGCATGACTCTAATATCACCATCTTCATATCTCAAAACAATCATCAAATATCAAACTTCTCATAGTATTCAATGCACTCTATATGAAAGTTTTTATTATACCCATCTTGGATGCCTATCATATTAGGACTAATTTCATAACCAAAGAAAATTACCATGCTGTTCTAAAAGACTCTCAAAATAATATAAGTGAAGCATTAGAGATCAATAATTTCTATAAAATAAAACCACCACCATGCTCTAAAAAGATATAAGTGAAGCACTAGAGCAAAATTATCTAGCTCAAAAGATATAAGTGAAGCACATAGAGTATTCTAATAAATTCCGATTCATGTGTGTCTCTCCAAAAAGGTGTGTACAACAAGGATGATTGTACTAAACTAAAAATCAAAGACTCAAATCATACAAGACGCTCCAAGCAAAACACATATCATGTGGTTAATAAAAATATAGCCTCAAGTAAAGTTACCGATAGACGAAGACGAAAGAGGGGATGCCTTCCGGGGCATCCCCAAGCTTAGGATTTTGGTTGTCCTTGAATTTTAAATTGGGGTGCCTTGGGCATCCCCAAGCTTAGGCTCTTGCCACTCCTTGTTCCAAAATCCGTCAAATCTTTACCCAAAAACTTGAAAACTTTACAACACTAAACTCAACAGAAAATCTCATGAGCTCCGTTAGTATAAGAAAACAAACCACCACTTTAAGGTACTACAATGAACTCATCCTTTATTTATATTGGTGTTAAACCTAATGTATTCCAACTTCTCTATGGTTCATACCCCCCGATACTAGCCATAGATTCATCAAAATAAGCAAACAACACACGAAAAACAGAATCTGTCAAAAACAGAACAGTCTGTAGCAATTTGGAGGTTTCGAATACTTCTGTAACTCCAAAAATTCTGAAAACTGAGGACGTCCTAAATAATTTATATCTCTGATAGTTGGAATTGGTATTTTATCGCTCTCTAGTAAAAAAATGAAAATTATTCTCGTGAGCGCATACTTTCTGTTTTTTTCAGCAAGATCAAACAACAATCACCCAAGAAGATCCTAAAGGCTTTACTTGGCACAAACACTAATTAAAACAATCAAGTGACGTCCAAAGGGTGTATCTTCATCCGGTTGTGTGAACTTGTTTCTTGCATCCGCAATCCTAAAGAGTAGAAAAGATGAGAGGTCAGAAGAGAAGAGAGTGAATAGTGATCTAGGTCTTGTGCTTAGTGGTCATGTCCTACAGTCAGCGTGTGCTCTGATATCATCTCTGTAGCGACCAGACCTCAAACAGTCTGATCTCTGTGCTCCGGTGTCATCCCTAGATCAGTAATGCTAACACCACACAGTACTCGGAGGATTTATAACAGAGTAGCAATCACACACTTATTACATCGAGTGTCTCAAAAGAGAACTTATTACAATAAGTATGGCTTAAGGCCATCTAATAACGATAACATCGGAAGGCTTGGAAGATAAGTGAGTCCATCAACTCCAACGGCATCACTGAGTATAGAACCACGACCTAAAAACTCCTTAATCATCATCTGAAAAGTCTACAACATTAACGTTGCAGCCCGAAACGGGTCAGCACATGGAATATGCTGGCAATGTAACACATAGAGGGTAATGGAATGAAATAGCTATACTACATGCATATTTGGCTGGTGGAAAGCTCTATGGTTACAGTTTTGCGTAAAGCCAATTTTTCCCTACTTTAAAGGAATAAATTTAATTACTATCATGGTGGTTGTTAAACATTGAGAATGGTTGACAGCATTCTCAATCCCAATTAAGCATCATCATTAAACATAACCAACAAAATTAATTTAGAGTAACCTGTTGAGATTCACATGATAATCCAGGTACTAGATACTCAAGATGTCCATAACCGGGGACACGGCTAACCATGATTAGTTTATTACACTCTGCAGAGGTTTGCGCACTTTTCCCCACAAGACTCAATCGCCTCCGTTTGTTTTCTCGCACTACAAGGTGTTTGAGAAGACGGATGACCGAGACATAGTCTTTCAGAAGCGCTAGCACCTTACGATCGGGTAGACCGTACCACCTATATCCCCTACATCTGCTAGTCTACCACTGTAAGAGTTTGCACGACTTAGTCAACTATGCTAGAGCCCATAGTAGCTTGTGGCTGCACACGGAAGTTTCTAGTATGGATAGTCTCATGATCCCTTTGAGCCTGGGTGGCGGTCCAAAAGAAAACAGGCAAGTCCTGGAATACCCAGGTGCCTCAATCCACCCAGATGTGTGTTTAAGTTGCCACCTTAGATAAACCTTTAATTTAACAATCTCACATCTATCATGGATATCACTCACCCAATCCACGTCTACTAGCATAGCATGGCATAATAAGCAAACGTAGAAGTAACTCCCAAAGGTTTGATAATAACAGGTAATAGGTACTACCTCATCTACTTCCCATCCCACAATTTAATTAGACCCTAATCATGCAATGTGTGAGGATTGATCTAATGCAATAAAACCGGGTTGTAGAAAAGGTATGATCAAAGTGTTACTTGCCTTGCTGATGATCCGCGAAACCTAACGATTCGAAGTAACAAGCGGCGCACTCCGGGTATTCTATCGCAGACAAACAAACAAGCATACAATAAGTACTCATCTAATGCACAGGTAAAACTCAAATGAAAGATATAACCAGAAGGTTCAACTTAAGAACTCCGGTTTGCAAAAAGAATCAAATCGAACGAAGCAACGCAAATCAAACTGCGAAAGAAAACAACTTTGTTCTACTAATCTGGATCTAGGGCAAATTTTACAGTAACAAAAACTTGTTTAAGTTGGTTAAACGGGTAGAGGATTTCGAGACGAAACTCTAGGCGCTTGAATCGCCTGATTCCGATAAACGAGCGAAAAGTTAAACTAAAACGAAAATCGGATCAGGAATCGCGATCAGAAAAATCGCGGATTTAATCTGAGAAAAATAAAAACGATGAACGCCGAATTTTTTTCTCTCTTTTTTTTGGCATGGAAAACGAGGCGCGACGAACCTCGGGCGGCGGGATCGGCAGCGGCGGGGACTCCGGCGACGCGCGCGGATCGAGGCGGGGCTGATGGGCTGGGGCGGCTCGGGGCGGCGCTATTTAAAGGCTGCCCCCGAGCGGTGTCCCGCTCGGGTACGGCCCGAAGTCGGTTCATTTTTTTATTATTCCGCTCGGAAGAAAAATAAAAAGAAATACTAAACAGACTCCAAAAATTCCGAAATAAATTTTCACGGGCTTCTAAAATCAACCCGCACAAGGTGAACATTTATTTGGGCTCTAAATGCAATTTTGAAAAACGCACATTTTTCCTAAATTCAAATAAAACACCGAAAAACTCCGAAATAAAATCTTATTTGATTTTATTATTAAATCCTCAATATTTCTTTATTTTGGGAAAGTCATTTTATTCCCTCTCTCATATTTTTGTAATAGAAATAATTGATGATAAAATAAATAAAATCAAATGATTCTATTCTCAAAATTTGAGAAAACTCAAATATGAAAATAACGAAATCCCCAACTCTCTCCGTGGGTCATTGAGTTGCGTAGAATTTCTAGGATCAACCAAAATGCAAAATAAAATATGATATGCATGATGATCTAATGTATAACATCCCAAATAGAAAATTTGGGATGTTACAAACCTACCCCCCTTAAGATGAATCTCGCCCTCGAGATTCGGGTTGGCTAGAAAATAGGTGAGGGTGGTCTTTGAGAAAATCTTCCTCTCGCTCCCAGGTGGCTTCATCCTCTGTGTGGTGGCTCCACTGAACTTTGCAAAACTTGATAACCTTGCTGCGAGTGACTCGACTGGCAAACTCGAGGATCTTAATTGGTTTCTCCTTGTAGGTCAAATCGTTATCCAACTGAATAGTTTCCAAAGGCACTGTGTCTCTCAACGGTATGTCAGCCATCTCCGTGTGACACTTCTTCAACTGGGAAACGTGGAACACATCATGTACTCCTAACAATCATTCGGGCAATTCCAACTTGTAGGCCACTTCTCCCATACGCTCCAAAACTCGGTATGGTCCTACAAATCGTGGTGCTAACTTCCCTTTAACTCCAAAACGCTTTGTTCCCCGAAGTGGAGATACTCGAAGATAAGCTCTATCTCCGACTTTGTAAACTGTCTTCTTGCGTTTAGAATCTGCATAACTCTTCTGTCTGGACTGGGCTACCTTGAGCCTATCGCGAATCAACTTCACCTTCTGTTCAGACTCTTTAATCAAGTCAGGACCAAACAACTGGCGGTCTCCAACTTCGTCCCATGACAACGGTGTCCTGCACCTCCTTCCTTACAGAGCTTCGAAAGGGGCCATCTTCAAACTGGTTTGGTAACTATTGTTGTAAGAGAACTCTGCATATGGCAGATTATCGTCCCAACTAGATCCATAATCTAGCGCACAAGCTCTCAGCATATCCTCCAAAATCTGATTGATTCTCTCGGTCTGTCCATCTGTTTGTGGATGAAAAACTGCACTGAATTCTAGCCTGGTTCCCAAAGTTTCATGCAACTGCTTCCAGAACTTTGAGGTAAACTGGGTTCCTCTATCTGATACTATACTCCTTGGAACTCCATGCAAACATACGATCCTGGTCATGTATATCTTTGCCAACTTAGCACTGGTGTAAGTGGTCTTTACTGGGATGAAATGAGCTACTTTCGTCAATCGATCAACTACAACCCAAATCGAGTCATAGCCTGAACGAGTCCTGGGCAATCCCGTGATAAAATCCATGCCTAGCTTATCCCACTTCCATTCGGGTATCGACAATGGTTGTAACAATCCTGCTGGCTTCTGATGCTCTGCCTTTACTCTCTGGCATACATTACAAACTGCTACATACTCCGCAATATCCTTCTTCATTCCGGTCCACCAGAAAATATCCTTCAAATCCAAATACATCTTGGTATTTCCTGGGTGAATTGAATATGGTGAGTCGTGTGCCTCTTGCAAAATCAACTTCCTGATCTCCGGCTCATTGGGCACATAAACGCGGTCTTCAAACCATAGGGTGTCGTGCTCATCCTCACGGAATCCTTTAGCTTTTCCTTTGCTCAGTTTCTCCTTTATAGTGGCAATCTCTTTGTCAGCTTTCTGAGCTTCCCTAATTTTTATCCATCAAGGTTGACTGAATCTCCAATGCTGCTACATAGCCTCTCGGAACTATTCCCAAACATAGTTCACGAAGATTTTCTGCTAACTCCTTGGGTATTTCTCCCATCATTAACGTATTGACATGGCTCTTACGGCTTAAGGCGTCAGCTACTACATTAGCCTTTCCGGGATGATAATGCAATTTCATATCATAATCCTTGATAAGCTCCAACCATCTCCTTTTTCTGAGATTTAACTCCTTCTGCGTGAAAATGTACTTCAAACTATTATGATCCGTGTACACCTCACAATGATTTCCAATGAGAAAATGTCTCCATGTCTTCAATGCATGCACTACGGCTGCTAATTCCAAATCATGCGTAGCATAATTTAACTCATGAGGCTTCAATTGTCTTGAGGCATATGAAACAACTCTCCTTTCCTGCATAAGCACTGCTCCAAGTCCTCGACGTGAAGCGTCACAATACACCTCATAATCCTTGGTCTGGTTTGGCAAAATCAACACTGGTGAGGTAACTAAGCGTTTCTTCAACTCCTGGAAACTAGCCTCACACTCCTCTGTCCATATGAACTTGGTATCTTTCTTCAACAACTCAGTCATAGGCTTTGCAATCTTTGAGAAATTCTCAATAAATCTCCGGTAGTATCCTGCGAGTCCAAGAAAACTCCGGATCTCTCCAACTGTTGTTGGGGCTTCCCACTTGGTCACAGTTTCAACTTTAGCGGGATCTACTGCTATACCTTCTCCAGATATAACATGTCCGAGGAATCCTACTTCCTTCAACCAAAACTCACATTTGCTGAACTTGGCATATAATTGATGTTCTCTGAGCTTTCCAAGTACCAAACACAAATGCTCCTTATGTTCCTCTTCATTCTTCGAATAAACCAGGATATCATCAATGAACACTACGACGAACTTATCCAAAAACTCCATAAACACTTTGTTCATCATGTTCATAAAATAGGCAGGTGTGTTAGTCAGACCAAATGACATAACGGTATACTCATACAGCCCATACCTGGTGGTAAAAGCTGTCTTCGGAATATCCTGTTCTCGAATCTTCAACTGGTGGTATCCTGATCGCAGATCGATCTTGGAAAATACCTTAGCTCCTTGCAATCGATCAAACAGATCGTTGATCATTGGTAGCGGGTACTTGTTCTTGATCGTTACTTCATTCAATCCTCGATAATCAACAACCATCCTTAACGATCCATCCTTCTTCTCCACTAGAAGTACTGGCGATCCCCAAGGCGAAGAACTTGGGCGAATATATCCCTTATCCAGTAACTCCTTAATCTGCTTCTTAATTTCCACCAAATCCTTTGCTGGCATCCTATATGGTCTCTTTGATATTGGCCCTGTGCCTGGCAATAGCTCAATCAAAAACTCAATATCTCTATCCAGTGGCATGCCTGGCAACTCCTCTAGAAATACTTCAGGGAAATCCCTTACCACTGGTACTTCCTCCTGCACAACTCCTGTTAGGCAATTTACTTGAGTCCTCTTTGGCACATGCCGGGATACATACTTGATCCTTCTCCCTTATGGGGTGGTAAGCAAAATTGACTTACTAGCACACTCAATATTCCCTTCATACATTGATAACCAATCCATGCCTAATATCACATCCAATCCTTGAGATTCCAATACTATTAGGTCTGAGGGAAAAACATAGTTACCAATCCTTAATGGTAACCGATCACACCATAGACTAGCCACATACTCTGCTCCAGGCGAGGTTACTAACATGGGTGACCTAAGGGCTTGGGTTGGTAGGTTATACTTATCCACAAATCCCCTTGAGATGTATGAATGCGATGCGCCAGTATCAAAAAGAACGAGTGCAGTAAATGACTTAACCAAAACTTACCTATTACTACATCGGGCTGAGCTTCAACCTCCTCCACGCTAACGTGGTTCACCTGTCCCCTATTGAAAGGGTTCGGCTTCTTCCCAGAACTTCCATTGCTATTTCTATTTTGCAATTCAGAACATTCATTTGCATAATGTCCTGTCTTCGAACACTTAAAGCAAGTGACTTGGCTCAAGTCCTTCTTGGCTGGGGTTGAGGGGTTGGTGCAATTCTGGCCGTTGCTTCCTCCATTGTCATCACCATTCTTGGTGCCATTGTGATTGTGCGAGCTACCTACTCCATGGGTATGCTGAAAATGTCCTCCCGGTCTAGGGGTAAAACGTGGCTTCTGCTGAGCTCCTGAATTGTATTTTCCTTGTCCATACTTCCTCTTTGATTCTCAATTTGCTGCTGCTTCCCTTCAATCATAAGAGCACGATCTACCAACTCTTGGTAGTTGTTGAAGGTTGCTACCATCAACTGCATGCTCAACTCATCATTCAGTCCTTCCAGAAACTTCTCCTTCTTAGCTGCATCCGTAGCGACGTCATCTGGGGCATAACGTGCTAACTTACTAAATTCCTCCACATACTGGCCAACTGTCCTTCCTCCTTGGCGCAAGTTGCGAAACTCACGCTTCTTCATGGCCATAGCTCCTACTGAAACGTGTGCAGTATGAAAAGCCTGCTGAAACTGGTCCCATGTGACAGTGTCAACTGGGAAAGTGGCTGTGAAATTCTCCCACCATGATGCTGCCGGTCCTTCTAGCTGATGTGCAGCAAACTTCACCTTCTCCGCATCTGTGCATCCTGCTGTGGTCAACTCCCTAGCTGTCTTGCGGAGCCAATCATCTGCTACTATCGGCTCGGTGCTACTGGAAAACACCAGCGGATTCAGCCTAAGAAAACGGGCTAAGTGGTCAACAGGTGGTGGTGGTGGTGGGTTGTTGTTATTGTTCCCCTGATTCTGATTCTGGACTAGCAACTACATCAATGTGTTCTGCTGCTGGATCAACTGGGTGAGCTCCGGTGGAAAGGCAAATCCGGGGTCACGTCTCGGAGGCATCTAAGGGTTTAGAAAAGATGAGATATAAGAATAGAGGGGGTCTAAAGAGAAAACACTACCCATATGCACATGAGGCAAAAACAAACAATTCACTTCAATCAATCAAACAAGGGCATACAATCGATCTATCTATCGCAAAAGTGCTCGGACTACTATATTTACATGGTGGACTGCTACTACTAATGAGGTGGTCTACTAGAAATATTCTACGATCATTGACTCCATGGTATCTGCTCCGGCTTCATCAACATAGTCATCATCGCTACTATCTGGTTCCAAGTCGGTGCCGTCGATGATGATGTAGTCTTCCGGGCTAATCTCCTGGGGTTCTTCGTCTTCATCCACGGGTGTAGGGTCTCCCATAAATATTCCAATCTTCTTGATCAGGTCGTCATTCTTCTCCACCAATACTTCAATTTCCTCTTCATAATCTTCACGTGTAGCCTTGAGTTCTTCTCCCAGTTCCTTGATTCTAGTCTTAGCCTTCTTCAGATCTATCATGTCGGTGCACATCTGGTTCTCCTGTCGTCGAATGTGCTGATTTAACTCCTGGATAAAAGCTGCGATTGATCTATCCTTCCTGGTGCTGATCATCTCCCAGTGTTCATCTCGGCGCCCACAAATCTGGTAGATAGTATCCTTGAGATCCTTGCGGTAGACTTCTCCAATGCGTCCCATGGCGATGTGAGCTGCCATGCTCTTTCCTAGACTCCAAGTTGGTGCATCAAAAGAAAACTCTATGGGCTCAGTGACTGGCATGAACGTCCTTCCTGGAACTTGAACTTGAATCATCCAGCGCTCTTCTTCAGGTAAAGTGGCGTTGTAGGTTCCGGTGAAGCTTGGTACTCCTATGTTCAGGTATCTAGTGACTTCCTTCAAGTGACGTCCAAAGGGTGTATCTTCATCCGGTTGTGTGAACTTGTTTCTTGCATCCGCAATCCTAAAGAGTAGAAAAGATGAGAGGTCAGAAGAGAAGAGAGTGAATAGTGATCTAGGTCTTGTGCTTAGTGGTCATGTCCTACAGTCAGCGTGTGCTCTGATATCATCTCTGTAGCGACCAGACCTCAAACAGTCTGATCTCTGTGCTCCGGTGTCATCCCTAGATCAGTAATGCTAACACCACACAGTACTCGGAGGATTTATAACAGAGTAGCAATCACACACTTATTACATCGAGTGTCTCAAAAGAGAACTTATTACAATAAGTATGGCTTAAGGCCATCTAATAACGATAACATCGGAAGGCTTGGAAGATAAGTGAGTCCATCAACTCCAACGGCATCACTGAGTATAGAACCACGACCTAAAAACTCCTTAATCATCATCTGAAAAGTCTACAACATTAACGTTGCAGCCCGAAACGGGTCAGCACATGGAATATGCTGGCAATGTAACACATAGAGGGTAATGGAATGAAATAGCTATACTACATGCATATTTGGCTGGTGGAAAGCTCTATGGTTACAGTTTTGCGTAAAGCCAATTTTTCCCTACTTTAAAGGAATAAATTTAATTACTATCATGGTGGTTGTTAAACATTGAGAATGGTTGACAGCATTCTCAATCCCAATTAAGCATCATCATTAAACATAACCAACAAAATTAATTTAGAGTAACCTGTTGAGATTCACATGATAATCCAGGTACTAGATACTCAAGATGTCCATAACCGGGGACACGGCTAACCATGATTAGTTTATTACACTCTGCAGAGGTTTGCGCACTTTTCCCCACAAGACTCGATCACCTCCGTTTGTTTTCTCGCACTACAAGGTGTTTGAGAAGACGGATGACCGAGACATAGTCTTTCAGAAGCGCTAGCACCTTATGATCGGATAGACCATACCACCTATATCCCCTACATCTGCTAGTCTACCACTGTAAGAGTTCGCACGACTTAGTCAACTATGCTAGAGCCCATAATAGCTTGTGGCTGCACACGGAAGTTTCTAGTATGAATAGTCTCATGATCCCTTTGAGCTTGGGTGGCGGTCCAAAAGAAAACAGGCAAGTCCTGGAATACCCAGGTGCCTCAATCCACCCAGATGTGTGTTTAAGTTGCCACCTTAGATAAACCATTAATTTAACAATCTCACATCTGTCATGGATATCACTCACCCAATCCACGTCTACTAGCATAGCATGGCATAATATGCAAACGTAGAAGTAACTCCCAAAGGTTTGATAATAACGGGTAATAGGTACTACCTCATCTACTTCCCATCCCACAATTTAATTAGATCCTAATCATGCAATGTGTGAGGATTGATCTAATGCAATAAAACTGGGTAGTAGAAAAGGTATGATCAAAGTGTTACTTGCCTTGCTGATGATCCGCGAAACCTAACGATTCGAAGTAACAAGCGGCGCACTCCGGGTATTCTATCGCAGACAAACAAACAAGCATACAATAAGTACTCATCTAATGCACAGGTAAAACTCAAATAAAAGATCTAACCAGAAGGTTCAACTTAAGAACTCCGGTTTGCAAAAAGAATCAAATCGAACGAAGCAACGCAAATCAAACTGCGAAAGAAAACAACTTCGTTCTACTAATCTGGATCTAGGGCAAATTTTACAGTAACAAAAACTTGTTTAACTTGGTTAAACGCGTAGAGGATTTCGAGACGAAACTCTAGGCGCTTGAATCGCCTGATTCCGATAAACGAGTGAAAAGTTAAACTAAAACGAAAATTGGATCAGGAATCACGCTCAGAAAAATCGCGGATTTAATCCGAGAAAAAGAAAAACGACGAACGCTGTTTTTTTTTCTTTTTTTTCAGCATGGAAAACGAGGCGCGATGAACCTCGGGAGGCGGGATCGTTGGCGGCGGCGGCTCCGGCGGCGCGCGCGGATCGAGGCGGGGCTGATGGGCTAGGGCGGCTCGGGGCGGCGCTATTTAAAGGCTGCCCCCGGGCGGTGTCCCGCTCGGGTACGGCCCGAAGTCGGTTCGTTCTTTTTTAATTATTCCGCTCGGAAGAAAAATAAAAAGAAATACTAAACGGACTCCAAAAATTCCGAAATAAATTTTCGTGGGCTTCTAAAATCAAGCCGCACAAGGTGAACATTTATTTGGGCCCTAAATGCAATTTTGAAAAACGCACATTTTTCCTAAATTCAAATAAAACACCGAAAAACTCCGAAATAAAATCTTATTTGATTTTATTATTAAATCCTCAATATTTATTTATTTTGGGAAAGTCATTTTATTCCCTCTCTCATATTTTTGTAATAGAAATAATTGATGATAAAATAAATAAAATCAAATGATCCTATTCTCAAAATTTGAGAAAACTCAAATATGAAAAGAACGAAATCCCCAACTCTCTCCGTGGGTCATTGAGTTGCGTAGAATTTCTAGGATCAACCAAAATGCAAAATAAAATATGATATGCATGATGGTCTAATGTATAACATTCCAAATTGAAAGTTTGGGATGTTACACGTTTAACGCCCCTAGCTAGGCATATATAATTTTAATGATGCTCACATGAAAGATAGCAATTGAAACACGAAGGGAGCATCATGAAGCATATGAAAATCAGATCTAGGTCTAACATACTTCCTATGCATAGGCATTATATAAGCAAACAAATTATCAAGACAAGCAAAAACTAGCATATGCAAGGAAGGAGAAAGAAACAATAGCAATCTCTACATAACGAGAGGTAATTTAGTAACATGAAAATTTCTATAACCATATTTTCCTCTCTCATAATAATTACATGTAGGATCATAAGCAAATTCAACAATATAGTTATCACAAAACATACTTTTAACACGATCCACATGTATGCAAAGTTGACACTCTTCCAAAATAGTGGGATTAACATTAACTAAAGTCATGACCTCTCCAAACCCACTTTTATCAAAAACTTCATAAGATTGAACATTCTCCAAATATGTGGGATCTAAAGTTGACACTCTTCCAAACCCACTTTCCATATTATTGCAAACATTCTTATCAATCTCATATTCATCATGGGGCTTAAATAAATTTTCAAGATCATAAGAAGAATCACCCCAATCTTGATCATTGCAACAAGTAGAGGACATAGCAAAACTAGCATCCCCAAGCTTAGGGTTTTGCATATTATTAGCACAATTTACATCAATAGAATTTATAATAAAATCATTGCAATCAAGTTTTTTATTCAAAGATCTATCGTGAATCGCTTCATAAAGTAATTCATCACACTTTTTAGATTCACGATATTCAAGCAAAACCTCATACAGATAATCTAGTGCACTCAACTCACTAGCAATAGGTTCATCATAATTGGATCTCTTAAACAGATTAGCAAGTGGATGAGGATCCATAAACTTTTAGCAAGCGAAGATGCAAGCAAAAAGAAGGTACATGGTAACATAAGCAAACAGAAGATCGAACGGAAGAGGGCCGAATAGAACGGCAAAGGTGAAGTGGGGGAGAGGAAAATGAGAGGCAAATGGAAAATAATGTAATGCGAGGGAGAAGAGTTTGTGATGGGTACTTGGTATGCCTTGACTTGAGCGTAGATCTCCCCGGCAACGGTGCCAGAAATCCTTCTTGCTACCTCTTGAACATGCGTTGGTTTTCTCTTGAAGAGGAAAGGGTGATGCAGCAAAGTAGCGTAAGTATTTCCGTCAGTTTTTTGAGAACCAAGGTATCAATCTAGTAGGAGATTACACGCAAGTCGCCTAGTACCTGCACAAACAATCAAGAACCTTACAGCCAACGCAGGGGTTGTCAATCCCTTCACGACCACTTGCAAAAGTGAGATCTGATAAATATAATAAGATAAATATTTTTGGTATTTTTGTTGTATAGATTGAAAAGTAAAGATTGCAAAATACAATAAATAGTAAACTAGAATTGTAGATCGGAAACTTATATGATATAAAATAGACCCGGGGCCATAGGTTTCACTAGTGGCTTCTCTCATGATAGCAAGTATTATGGTGGGTGAACAAATTACTGCCAAGCAATTGATAGAAGAGCGCATAGTTATGAGAATATCTAGGCAATGATTTGGAAATATAGGCATCATGTCCGTGTTAAGTAGATCGAAACGATTCTGCATCTACTACTATTACTCCACACATCGGCCGCTATCCAGCATGCATCTAGAGTATTAAGTTCATAAGAACAGAGTAATGCTTTAGGCAAGATGACATGATGTAGAGGGATAAACTCAAGCAATATGATATTAACCCCATCTTTTTATCCTCGATTGCAACAATACAATACGTGCCTTGCTGCCCCTACTGTCACTGGGAAAGGACACCACAAGATTGAACCCAAAGCTAAGCACTTCTCCCATTGCAAGAAAGATCAATCTAGTAGGCCAAACTAAACCGATAATTCGAAGAGACTTGCAAAGATATCAAATCATGCATATAAGAATTCAGAGAAGAACCAAATATTGATCATAGATAAACTTGATCATAAATCCACAATTCATCGGATCTCGTCAAACACATCGCAAAAAGTATTACATCGAATAGATCTCCAAGAACATCGAGGAGAACTTTGTATTGAGAACCAAAGAGAGAGAAGAAGCCATCTAGCTAATAACTATGGACCCAAAGGTCTATGGTAAACTACTCACACATCATCAGAGAGGCTATGGTGTTGATGTAGAAGCCATCCGTGATCGATTCCCCCTCTGGCAGATCGCCGGAAAAGGCCCCAGATGGGATCTCACGGGTACTGAAGGTTGTGGCGGAGGAAAAGTGGTTTTGTGGCTCTCCTGGATGTTTTTAGGGTACAAGAGTATATATAGGCGAAAGAAGTACGTCGGTGGATCTATGAGGGGCCCACGAGGGTGGGGGGCATGCCTACCCCCCTGGGCGCGCCCTCCTGCCTCGTGGCCACCTCGTTGCGTCTCTGACTTCCACTCCAAGTCTCCTGGATTGCGTTTGTTCCAAGAAAGATCCTCGTGTAGGTTTCATTCCGTTTGATATTCCTTTTCCGCGAAACACTGAAATAGGCAAAAAAAACAGAAACTGGCACTGGGCCTCCGGTTAATAGGTTAGTCCCAAAAATAATATAAAAGAGCATATTAAAGCCCATTAAACATCCAAAACAGACAATCTAATAGCATGGAACAATAAAAAATTATAGAATGTTGGAGATGTATCAGTGGTCTGTCTGTTGTACGCTCTTTTGTGTGCCCAAATTAGCAAGCGATGTTAAATTATGCAATGACGAGGATGAGGACAGTACCCAGGGAAATTTCCACCAAAATTTGAATTATCAAACTCATCCCAGGCATGTAAAGCATAAGAATCGTCTGTGATGCACACAATCGTTCAAAGTGAATTGTGTCCGGCGGCACCGCGGACGAAGTTTCCCTCCATATTTCAATTTTTTGGCCTACCGCCGAAATATCTACCCCCGCCCCCCTACCCCACCCCCTTTTCTCCCCGACCACAAGTCACATTTCCCCTGTTTCCTCCTTCCTTCCTAAGCTATAGCCGCTTCCTCGCTTGCTTCCTCGCTCTCGCCGTCTCACATCCTACCGCTGGGGTCGCCATGGTCTTCTTCAATGACCTCTCCAGCGGTTTCTCCTTCGACGATGACTCCTTCACCACCCGGGTATGCCTCTCTTCTCTCTCTCGGACGATGACTTGGAATGAAGTATTTTAACCCAGCGGTCAATTTGAGTCACTTCTTCCTCTTATCGCTCCCTAGTACCATCAGTTGCAACAAATGGAGCGGGGTGGCTAAAGATCTGTCTACTCATTGTCACTATCAATCTCCATGCATGAAGCTAGTTGTGTTTGAATCTATGGATGGTGGGAGGAAGTTTCAGGCATGTGTGGAGAATGTTAGCCCCACTTTCGTTGTTACAAATCATTTGTTAGATGTGATCCAGACACTGTCACAGTCCCAACCCATTCATACCACACCTTCAACCAAACGCATCCTAAGACAGTGTCACAGTTTGTACCTAGTATCTAAAAATGTTGCCATCTCATCAGCGGTGCCATTAGAAAATTATTTGGCACCGCTTCAGCAGTTTGTGCAGCCAACTTTGGTCCACACACCCGAGGAGCCAAGCAGTAAAATACTAAATCTTTATGGCATGAAGGAACTAGGCAACGGAGCAACTAGGTGCTTCGGAGTCCGGGTCCCTGATGTTTTTCCGCTGCATCGGCTCGCCAGTGCAGCGCCCCGGTGCAAAATGTAGCAATAGTTGTCTTTACACCGGTTTTGGCATACATAGTGGATGGCCTTAGTGCTATTAGTTCTATATTACTAAATTTGTGAATGTACACACCTGTTAGTATCAATTTGATGTCATCCAAACACTGTCGATATGCTTTTACAGTTATATTTAGTTTCCTCATAAAATGTTCAATTTGTTATTTATAGTACATGAGGAAGAACTTGTAGCGTTGTTGTAGTTAATTATAGCTACTGATGTTTCAAAATTTGGTTGTTTTTGTCTCGGTAGCAATTAATTCAACACATTGATCTTTTTGAGAAGATATTTCATAATTAACCTGTTTCTTCAGTTTTTCAAAATAAGTATTGGTGATTTTCTATGTTGCTATAAACCAATTTCCCCTACAATTGTTACTGATCTAGTTTTAAATATTATAGGATGAACGGAAGTGTTCTTACCTGGAGTGGGTTGACCAAGAGCGGCCATAGTCTTTGAAGATGTGCCTAGCAAAGCTCTGGAGCATGTACGAGGAAGTGAACAGAGGTAGTCTTAGAGAAAGTGTTGTCAACACTGAAGAATATTTGAAGATGCGGGATAAAAAGAGTAAGGTGGAGAATGAGCTCAGATTTTTTAAATCAGACTTTGCTAAGATGGTGTTGGCGAAGGAGGAGGCATTTTCCCAGTTGGCCACTGCAAACATGTTCTTACTGAACTGAAAGCAGAGGTGGATAAGACGAGCTTGGATGATCTCGATTAGGGAAATGAATATATTGTTCTAATATTGTTCTTATGAAGGTGAACTAGCTATATGTTGTATTGTGTTGTTTTCAGGTAGCTATTGTACTGTGATGTTAAAATATATTTATGTGCATGATATGAAATTGGCAAACAGCTATTCGATATAAAATGTGAATTTGCGTAATACTGGAATTATTAATTGTAAACTAATAAACCTAATAAATGGGTCATTGAACTTTGCAAATGGTTCTAGCAGTAAAAGCACTTGTGATGGATAGCCCAATGCCATACAGTTTTCTTCATCAAATCGTGTGTGATGTAGTTGAATAAAAGCAAACGATTAACCGAGGCAGAGCGTGTGTGATAGTTACACCTATCACACATGAGCCTATACATAAAACTAAGTGGGATGTATATACGAACGGAAATGTTTTCCCTGGATTGACGGTGTGGGATGTACATATGAACAGAAACGTTTTCCCTGGATTGACTGTGTGGGATGTACATAAGAACGGAACGTATTCATTGGATTGACTGTGTGGAATGTAAAAAACAAACGGAAACGTTTGTTTGGGACCGACTGTGTGGGATGTACTTACGACCGAAACCGATTGGGCCCGTATAATCATATTTGATCACTCGCCCGTCGCACATGACCTCATTTTGCCGAGCTTGGCCAGGAGGGCCTATACCCGACGGTTTCTGGGTCGTGTGGGAAGGACCCCCCTATCACAGTCACTCACTAGGCGACGGTTCAAAACGCCATCACGGAAAGGGGTTAAAAACCATTTGTATAGAACCTCACTGTACTAGTGAACCCAAGTGTTCCGCATGTGCAAAACTGGCTTGCACTCGTTGTATGTGAACGTAGAGTCTATCACACCCGATCATCACATGGTGCTTCGAAATGACGAACTTTCTCAACGGTGCACACTTGGGGAGAACACAATTTTATCTTGAAATTTTAGTGAGGGATCACCTTATAATGCTACCGTCGTCCTAAGCAAAAGAAAATGCATAAAAGGATTAACATCACATGCAAATCATAAGTGACATGATATGGCCATCAACTTGTGCTTTTGATCTCCATCTCCAAAGCACCGACATGATCTCCATCGTCACCGGCATGACACCAACGATCTCCATTATCTTGATCTCCATCATCGTGCTGCCATCGGGGTTGTCACGCCAACAATGCTTCTATTACTATTGCTACTGCTTAGCGATAAAGTAAAGCATTACATAGCGCTTAATGATTAACACGTAGGTCATACAATAATTAAAGACAACCCTATGGCTCCTGCCGGTTGCCGTATGCATCCACATGCAAGTCAATATAAAGTATTACAAACATGATCATCTCATACATCAAATATATTTCATCATGTCTTTGGCCATATCATATCACAACATACCCTGCAAAAACAAGTTAGACGTCCTCTAATTGTTGTTGCATGTTTTACGTGGCTGCTATGGGTATCTAGCAAGAATGATTCTTACCTACGCAAAGCCATAATGGTGATATGCAAGTTGCTATTTAACCTTCTACAAGGACCGCCTTTGTCGAATCCGATTCAACTAAGGTGGGAGAGACAGACACCCGCCAACCATCTTTATGCAAAAAAGTCACATGTCAGTCGATGGAACCGGTCTCATGTATTTGGACATGTAAAGTTGGCTCGGGCCGCTTCATCCCACAATACCGCTGAATCAAGAAAATACCAATGAAGGAACCAAGTTGAATATCAATAACCACAAACTCCTTTGTGTTCTACTCGTGATGTCATCTACGCATAGACCTAGCTCATGATGCCACTGTTGGGGAACATTGCATGGGAACAAAAAATTTCATACGCTCGCCAAGATCAATCTAGGAGATGAACATCTCCGAGAGGAGAGATTAGATCTACATACCCTTGTAGATCGCTAAGCGAAAGCATTAAGAAACGCGGTTGATGTAGTCAAATGTCTTCGCGATCCATTCACGATCCGTCCCACGAACTACCGATCAAGTGCCGAACGGAAGACACCTCCGTGTTCAGCACACATGCGGCTCGATGACGTCTCCTCCTTCTTGATCCAGCAAGAGAGGGAGGAGAATTAGATGGGATCTCAACCAGCACGACGGCGTGGTGGATATGATGGTGGATCAATCCCAGTAGGGCTTCGCCAAGCGCTACTGTAGATGTGATCTCAGGAGAAAACAGAGTAATGAGAGAGGTAGTGCCGCCTCGAGGGCATGGGAATTGGTGTGCCTAGCCCCCACGCCCCTCCCCACTATATATAGGGGTGTGGGAGGCCTGGGGGCACAGCCCTAGCCCCTCCTCCAAGGAGGGGAGGCGTCCAAGGGGGAGGAGTGCCCTCCAAGTCAAGTGGAGGGCCCTCCCCCTTAGGGTTTCCCTTCCCCTAGGTGCATGGGCCTCATTGGAGTTGGTGCCCCTGGCCCAATAAGGCTAGGACTCCCCTACAGCCCATGCATGCCCTAAGTGCTGGAGGGAACATTCCAGACTCCTCCGAAACCCTCTGGAACCTTCTAGAACCTTTTAGAACTTCCCAATACAATACCGGTAAAACCCTAAATCTTTCTAGTAGCCAAAATATGACTTCCCATATATAAATATTTACCTCCGGACCATTCTAGAGCTCCTCATAATGTTTGAGATCTCATCCAGGACTCTGAACAACATTCGGCACCAATGTGAATATCCCAATACTACTCTAGCATCACCGAACGTTAAGCATGCAGACCCTAAGAGTTCGAAAATAATGTAGACATGACCGAGACACCTCAACATTCAATAACCAATAGTGAGACCTGGATGTCCATATTGGTTCCCACATATTCTATGAAGATCTTTACTAGTCGAACCTCAATGCCAAGGATTCAGCTAATCATGTATGCAGTTCCCTTTGTCTATCGGTATGTTACTTGCCCGAGATTCGATCGTCGGTATCTCCATACCTAGTTCAATATCGTTACTGGCAAGTCTCTTTACTTGTTCTGTAATACAAGATCCCGTGGCTAACTCTTTAGTCACATTGCTTGCAAACTAATTGTGATGTTGTATTACCGAGTGGGCCGTGAGATACCTCTCCGTCATACGGAGTGACAAATCCTAGTCTTGATCCATGCCAACTCAACAGACACCCTCAAAGATACCTGTAGAGCATATTTATAGTCACCCAGTTACGTTGTGACGTTTGATACACACAAGGTACTCCTCCGGTGTCAGTGAGTTGCATGATCTCATGGTCATAGGAACAGATACTTGACATGCAAAAAACGACAGCAATAATCTTGATACGATCATATGCTACGTTTATAGTTTGGGTCTTGTCCATCACATCATTCTCCTAATGATGTGATCCTATTATCAAATGACAAATCATGTCTATGGCTAGGAAACCATAGCCATCTTTGATCAACGAGCTAGTTCTATAGAGGCTCACTAGGGACATATTCTTGTCTATGTATCCACACATGTATTTGAGTTTCCAATCAATACAATTATAGCATGGACAATAAACGATTATCATGAACAAGGAAATATAATAATAACCGCTTTATTATTGCCTCTAGGGCATATTTCCAACACCCACATGTACCAATATGAGGTTTTGGGACAAAGATTGTATACAAGATATGAACTAGGGTTTGAGATGAGATGGTGCTGATGAAGATGTTGATGGAGATGAGTCCTCCCATGATGAGAGGATTTTTGATGAGAACGATGGCTTCAATTTCCCCTCCCGGAGGGAAGTATCCCCGGCGGAATTGCTCCACCAATGAGCAAAAGTGCTCCTACCCAAGTTCCACCTCAAGACAACAGAACTTCATCCCGAAAGTGTTCTTCTATTTTTTTCTAGGGAAAATGGCCTCATATAGAAGAAGGAGGGCAGCGGAGGGCCTCTATGGGCCCCACAAGACATCAGGGCACGCCCTATTGCCTTGTGGTCCATGGATGCTCCCCTCCAGTACTTCCTGCTTCCAGTATTTTTTATATATTCTAAAATAATTCTCCGTGAAATTTCAGGTCATTTGGAGCTCCAGAGAATTGTTATCTTTGTTGTAGCTCTTTTGGGTCCAGAATTCCAACTGTCGGCAGTTTCTCTCTTCATGTAGATCTTTCATATTAAGATATGAAATTCATTAGAATTGCAACATAAAGTGAAATGTTAACTAAAACACTATAAATAATAGTGGGAAAACATCATGCAAAATGGTTGTATCAATAAGGGATCTTTGTTGTTATTATTGTTTATGTGTCATCTTACATACTTTATTTGATTATATCCAATACAATTACGTCTTCTGACAACTTCGGTTCTGTGACGCAAGAAAGAATATTTAGGAATGTTCTAAAAACGGAGGAGTTAGTACCACAGTTAGTACACAAACTTGTCCTCATGGAAATGGAGTCATACAAGAACTTAAAACCCTCTAAAGTGGCCAATTGACTATAATGTAGATTTAGTTTCATACAAATTGCTCCATATGTGACATTTGGCACGCCACATCGAATGGTGACACGCACCCGTCGGCTGGTATTTTTGTAGAAACCCCCATGGTCTTCCATATTTATGTTACATCCCTAGCTACCCAACCAAATCCCTAGCTGTAGCATCAATTCCCCCATTTCCTCCCCTTCATAATCTATAGCCCGCTGATAACCCTCACTATCACCAACCCTCACCGCTGGCAGCACTGTTGTGTCATGAAGGGATCCACACCGTTGCGCGGGAAGCAGCATGCAAGATGTCATAGTATAGGGGCGCGTCATCATCAAGCTAGTCTCGCCCACTCCTCGAATGTGACTTCACTGACACTGACAGGACGACAGATGATGAGTCGTGGACGAAGATCAGCAGCGAGGTGCGCTACATGGATGTTGATTCTTATAAGGCTCGTGCCAAATTTCCCGTGTCAATGTTGGATTTGATGAACTCGCTCACTGGATGTCTCACCTTTGAACTTTGGGTGGAAGTTTTGATATAGGTGTCTAACACAAAATATGTGTTCTGCTAACTAGATTTTCTCAATAGCTTTGATTAAACCTTGCAAGTTTTAGTGAAACAATTGTTAAACATTGAACTTAGGATGCATGAATTAATGCAAAAAAAACCGATGTAATGATCTAGACACAAGTGGCACACACCTTTTGCTTATCGCTCATGTTAGTAAATGGTGACGTGTTAATGATGTTCAAGTCATTCTTGAGAGTAGTGAGAAACCACTCCTGAGAAAATGTGGACTCAACCTCTACCATACCTATTGCAATTGGGAAGATGCAATCATTTGGGTCTATCCCAACAGCTATAAGCAACACATGTTTATACTTGCTCTTCAGGTGACAACCATCAAACAAAAACAATTAGCCTACATCCATTAAAAAAACATCTCTTGCGAGCATCATAGGACCAATATAATGATAACAAGTGATCCTAGGGAATTAGGCCATCCTTTTCCTTAACCTTGTTTGCACTAACAGTGAATTTTCTCCCTGGATTGCTTCTCCTCAATTCTTGTCCATAATCCTGTAGCATATCATATCGTGTTCACTCATCTCCATGTATGATCTTAAGTGTTGCTCTCCTAGCTCTATCTAGTTTCATTCATACATGACGGAGCTTGAACTGCTTCTGAACTTTCCTTCCAAATGTTCCCAAATCCATGCTCTTATTGTCTCCGAATTCTTCTAGGAATATCTATGTTAGATACTTAACTATCAAGCACTTGGAGTCCCATGTTTTATGACAAGTGCGCTATTGTACTCTCTTGTACCATTGTTTCAAGTTCTGTTGTTTTTTGAAGTTTTCAACTTCCAAGGACAATCTACTTGACACACAACTTTCAATTTCTCTGACTCATTTCTAAATTTGTAGATCTTCACTCTTATTTTCACTATGTATGCAACTCTCTCAGTTCTCCAAATACTATGGGTTGCTGCTATGTAACGCCCTCGATGCGGCTATATCTCCCACGTGTCGAAGCACGACTTAGAGGCATAACCACATTGAAAGCAATGTCGCAAGTGAGGTAATCTTCACACAACCCATGTAATACATAAGGGAAAGAGATACATAGTTGGCTTACAATCGCCACTTCACACAATACATGAATAAAGCATTACATCATCCAGATACAATCAAGGTCCGACTACGGAACCAAAATAAAAGAAGACTACCCCAAATGCTACATAGATCCCCGATTGTCCCAACTGGGCTCCACTACTGATCGACTAGAACGAAACAACACAAAGGACAAGATCTTCATAGAGCTCCTCTTTGAGCTTGGTTGCGTCATCTGCATGGTATCCTCGGCACCTGCAAGCTAGTTTTGGAAGTATCTGTGAGTCACGGGGACTCAGCAATCTCACACCCTCGCGATCAAGACTATTTAAGCTTATGGGTAAGGAAAAAGGTATGACGTGGAGCTGCAGCAAGCGACTAGCATATATGGTGGCTAACAACGCAAATGAGAGCGAGAAGAGAAGGCAAAAGCATGGTCGAACAACTATGATCAAGAAGTGATCCTAGAACAACCTACGTCAAGCATAACTCCAACACCGTGTTCACTTCCCGGACTCCGCTGAGAAGAGACCATCACGGTAACACACGCGGTTCATGTATTTTAATTAAGGTTAATTTCAGGTTTTCTACAACCGGACACTAACAAATTCCCATCTGCCCATAACCGCGGGCACGGCTTTCGAAAGTTCAAATCCCTGCAGGGGTGTCCCAACTTAGCCCATCACAAGCTCTCACGGTCAACGAAGGATATTCCTTCTAGCGGGAAGACCCGATCAGGCTCGGAATCCCGGTTACAAGACATTTCGACAATGGTAAAACAAGACCAGCAAAGCCACCCAGATGTGCCGACAAATCCCGATAGGAGCTGCACATATCTCGTTCTCAGGGCACACCGGATGAGCAAGACGTAGGGTAAGCCAGCCCAGAGTTGCCCCTGGTAGCCTCAGACATCGCTCAGTTTGGACCAACACTCAGAGGAGCACTGGCCCAGGGGTTTAAAATAAAGATGACCCTTGAGTCTGCAGAACCCAAGGGAAAGAAAAGGCTAGGTGGCGAATGGTAAAACCAATGTTGGGCCATGCTGGAGGAGTTTTATTCAAGGCGAACTGTTAAGGGGTTCCCATTATAACCCAACCGCGTAAGGAATGCAAAATCCGGGAACATAACACCGATATGACGGAAACTAGGGCGGCAAGAGTGGAACAAAACACCAGGCATAAGGCCGAGCCTTCCACCCTTTACCAAGTATATAGATGCATTAATTAAATAAGAGATATTGTGATATCCCAACAAAATATCCATGTTTCAACAAGGAACAAACTTCAATCTTCACCTGCAACTGACAACGCTATAAGAGGGGCTGAGCAAAGCGGTAACATAGCCAAACAATGGTTTGCTAGGACAAGGTGGGTTAGAGGCTTGGTTCAACAAAATGGGAGGCATGATAAGCAAGTGGTAGGTATCGCAGCATAGGCATAGCAAAAGAGCGAGCAACTAGCAAGCAAAGATAGAAGTGATTTCGAGGGTATGGTCATCTTGCCTGAGATCACGCAAGGAAGAAGGATGAGTCCATGAAGAAGACAAACGGACATAGTCGAACGGGCGACTTGGGCCGCGGGGAGGGCCGACCACGGGCCCCGGCGGGCCGGGCGCGGTGCGGGAGGAGAGAGAGGGTGGCGGGATGACGTGGTGCAGCCGGATTCGTCGTCGGCGATGGCTGGACATGTCCGGGCGCGGTGGTGATTTCGTCCGGGCGCGAGGTAGAGGAAGGCTAGGGTTTCATCCGCGAAAATTCCAGGGGAGGCCACATATTTATAGGTAGAGGGAGCTAGGAGAGTCCAAATGAGGTGCGGTTTTCGGCCACGCGATCATGATCGAACGACCGAGATGAAGGAGGAGGTTTAGGTGGGTTTTGGGCCAATTTGGAGGGGTGTTGGGCTGCAACACACACGAGGCCTTTTCGGTCCCTCGGTTAACCGTTGGAGTATCAAACGAAGTCCAAATGGCACGAAACTTGACAGGCGGTCTACCGATAGTAAACCAAGGCCGCATGACAAGTGTCGGTCCAATCCGAAAATGTTTAACACCCACACACGAAAAGAGGTAGAAAGGGACACCAGGTGACATAGGAGCGCCGGATTGCAAAATGGACAACGGGGAAAATGCTCAGATGCATGAGACGAACATGTATGCAAATGAAATGCACATGATGACATGATAAGGCATGCATTACACGCAAACAATGACAAGGCAAAAACAGCGAATAACTGGACGACACCTGGCACATCGGTCTCGGGGCGTTACATGCTAGCCATCTCTCGATTTAATACCCTTAGTCTGTACCACTAATTCTCAAGTTCTTCTTTGGAAAGGTTTAAGTCATCATCATCCAAGGGACCGTCTTCCTCAAAAATCTCTTCCTCCTTTTCATTGTTGTCATTCAGTTTTGCATCCACATTCTAAGCAAACAGGTCATCATCTCCATGTTCATAATCATAGTTACTCTCATAGAAATCAAAGTCATTTTCAATGTCATCTTTTCCTTCCCATGTTCCCTCTGTTTCTCCTCCTCCCCTGGTTACATGTGCATCCCCTGCTTCTTCTGTCTCATTTGCATTTGCAGCATTGCCACCAAAAGTTCCCTCTCTAGACTACCAAGACCTTGGCATTTTTCTAGGTGTCATAACCCTTGGAAGTGGTGGGCATCCATTTAGCATGACATCATCATACAATGTCATGATCTTGTTCTTCTCATCTAGTACATCCAATGTCTTGGCTTCTCTGCTTGCACTCACCATTGCAATTATTGCTTCAGCACTGTCCACACAAACTGGAGTATCCACTATATTCTCCCTAGCAAGCACCCTTACACCTTGATTAAGGGATATGTAGGGTCATAGTCTAGCCTAGACAAGAAGCACTTGACCATCCCCATTGACCATGGCTCAGCATGACAATAGTCAAACACATCATGTGTGCAACCAATATATGATCTGTTCGTGCCTTTGTTTTACAAAAATTTCATTGTGCTCAATAGTTGAATTTCTTCTCCATTAGTCACTGCACAATTTGGAAGATGCACTTCTTAGTTCATATAATAATTTCTTCTGAGCGCAGCATGTACATTGTAGATTACTACAACAAATGCCAATTTAAATGATGAACATCTGAACTCACAGTGTACTGCAACATCTACTGTAAACCACTACAACATATAACATATGAAAGTCCACCAAACACTATTCAAACATATGAGCTGCAAATTATTAGAATTCACAATGCATTCAACAAATATATAAATAAAAATCCAGTCAGGATATGAACCACACATCTCATAACTGAAATGTACTCACCATATGCACAACAAGAGCATTAAACTGAATTATGCATTGAACATCACCTAATGCACTCTTTTCTCATATTACATTAGCTAAAATCTATTCTTTTCTCATTTTACAATAGGTAAAATCATGATCCACGTAGTACCAATATGCATACAACAGAATAAATGTTAGTCCATTCTCTGAACTTGCATCCGCAACACATTAACAACGCAGAAATGTACCCACATAATCTGCACACAATAACTTTTCCCCCAAAATCCCATCAAAACATCACATGCATCGATGCATTCAAAACTACCCTCTTGTCCCCCCCAAATCCCCTCTTTTAAATGCGCCCACTTTTCCCCCCAAATCCCCTCAAAGCATAACATAACCCTAGCCTCAATCCTCCAAGCCAGTACGTACTACCACTTCCTCATGGCTAGTACTACAGATACACACAAGAACCACCTAAATATCAGTCAAAATCGTCAAGAACTAGACTGATCATCGACGGCTCAAAACCTAACCAACCCATGCGGCCATGGGTTGGGTTTATAGCACACTAAGGAAGGAACTCTGGTGGTTCCCGAAGCCAAGGCTCCATGCCGTCCTCGATCATCGGCGTTGAGGTCCACAATGGCGTCGCTTGAGATTGCCTCGGAGACATCGAGGACACGAAAAGCCCCTGGCTATGGTGTTGGTTTGTGGTAGGGGGAATTTTTCTAATTTTCCCATGCTGGCCGTGCAGTTGAGGGTCTACAAGGAATTTTAGTGCAACGTAAGTGGTTTTCTGTATAATTGTGGCCGCGGCCCTATGTTGGGGAACATAGCATGCAATTTCAAAAATTTCCTACGATCACGCAAGATCTATCTAGGAGATGCATAGCAAGGAGATGAGGAGAGTGTGTCAACATACCCTCGTAGACTGAAAGCAGAAGCGTTAGGTTAACGCAGTTGATGTAGTAGAACGTCTTCACGATCCAACCGATCGAAGTAACTTGCTGGAGGTCTTGTGGATTTCCCTGGTGAGGATCCCTCCAAGGGTCATCATCTTCTAATCCTCATCTGATCTTGTGTGTTTATGATCTTGTCAAAGATCTACATGCCACCACGGAGGTGCCTCCCGAGCCCTTGTCCCAATGTAGTTGATTGGGTCAGAGCCAGTGGGCTCAAGGGTGGCTCGCTCTGCTGGTGTTGGGCAAGTTGCCCTGGCAAGGCTCTTGCCGGGGCTGCGGGGGGCCGCCGCTACCTCTTGAGCTTGGGTTGGATTTCCCCGAAGAGGAAAGGATGATGCAGCAGAGTAGCGTAAGTATTTCCCTCAGTTTTTGAGAACCAAGGTATCAATCCAGTAGGAGGCCACGCTCAAGTCCCTCATACCTGCACAAAACGATAGCTACTCGCAACCAACGCGATTAGGGGTTGTCAATCCCTTCACGGTCACTTACGAGAGTGAGATCTGATAGATAGTATTTTTGGTATTTTTGGTATAGAGATGCAAAGTGAAAAGTAAAAGGCAAAGTAAAAAAGCAAAGCAAGATTAAAGTGATGGAGATTGATATGATGAGAATAGACCCGGGGGCCATAGGTTTCACTAGTGGCTTCTCTCAAGAGCATAAGTATTCTACAGTGGGTGAACAAATTACTGTTGAGCAATTGACAGAATTGAGCATAGTTATGAGAATATCTAGGCTTGATCATGTATATAGGCATCACGTCCGTGACAAGCAGACCGAAACGATTCTGCATCTACTACTATTACTCCACTCATCGACCGCTATCCAGCATGCATCTAGAGTATTAAGTTAAAAACAGAGTAACGCTTTAAGCAAGATGACATGATGTAGAGAGATAAATTCATGCAATATGAAATAAACCCCATCTTGTTATCCTCGATGGCAACGATGCAATACGTGCCTTGCTGCCCCTTCTGTCACTAGGAAAGGACACCGCAAGATCAAACCCAAAGCTAAGCACTTCTCCCATGGCAACAAAAACCAATCTAGCAGGCCAAACCAAACTGATAATTCGAATATATCGGTCTCAACAAACACACCGCAAAAAGAAGAAGATTACATCGAATAGATCTCCACAAGAGAGGGGGAGAACTTTGTATTGCGATCCAGAAAGAGAGAAGAAGCCATCTAGCTACTAACTATGGACCCGAAGGTCTGAGGTAAACTACTCACACTTCATCGGAGAGGCTATGATGATGTAGAAGCCCTCCGTGATGACGGCCCTCTCCGGCGGAGCTCCGAAACAGGCCCCAAGATGGGATCTCGTGGATACAGAAAGTTGCGGTGGTGGAATTAGGTTTTTGGCTCCCCTTCTGTTCGTTTGGGGGTACGTAGGTATATATAGGAGGAAGAAGTATGTCGGTGGAGCTTCGGTGGGCCCACGAGGGTGGGGGGCGCCCCTCGGGGTATAGGGCGCGCCTCCTACCTCGTGCCCACCTCGAAGCTTCCTTGGCATAGGGTCCAAGTCTCCTGGGTCATATTCCGGAAGAAAATCACGTTCCAGAAAGGTTTATTCCGTTTGGACTCCGTTTGATATTTCGTTTCTTCGAAACACTGAAATAGGCAAAAAAACAGCAATTCTGGGCTGGGCCTCCGGTTAATAGGTTAGTCCCAAAAATAATATAAAAGTGGAAAATAAAGCCCAATATAGTCCAAAACAGTAGATAATATAGCATGGAGCAATCAAAAATTATAGATACGTTGGAGACGTATCAGCCGCATCGGCAAGGATCTTGCCGAGGGAGTCCACCTCACCCTGTTGCTCTCCTGCGCTTCTGGTCTTGGCGTCACCTTGGTTGTCTTGTGCTTCGGCTTCTCTCCGGCTTCCCTCCTCTGCCCTGCTAAGCGTGGCCGCGGCGCGTGGCTCTGACTGTCCGTGGACAAGTAAAGGGGTCAAAAGGAGAGCCCCTACTTTTGTACACCGACAGGAGCCCCCGGGCCTGGGCCACACATAAGCGCAATGCGTTGTTGGGCTAGGCCCAGAATGGTGCGCAGGCAGGTGGGGCGGATTTTACCGTAGTAACTTCTCGTCCGCTGCGCTTCCCCACGACCCGCGTTGAACGCGCGATGTGGAGGGTCGTGCGTGACGTGGGGGTCATGCGTGGGGCGGTTCCCGCACGCATGCGTCACATCGTGGTTAATGGGAGAGGAGGCAGCCCGCGCCTTCCCCATAAAAAGAGGAATAACCGTGGGCGCACTGCTCACTTTACCCCCTGCATCTTCTCCAATCTCGGAACCGCTACCCCTTTCTCCTTCCTTCTCAAGCTTCTTCCACTTCTTGCCGCCATTGCGTCTTTGCTGTCCTCCGCCCCTCGCCTCTCCTAGCCGCCATGGCCCCCAAAACCAACAAGGGCAAAGGGATGGCCAAGGACGCCGGAGCTACGGAGCCACCGGAGAGTGAGCTGGTGGCGCGACGGACGCAGCTCGCCTACTTCCCCTCGACAGTCGATGTGTTCGAGCTCCAGGATAGCTTCAGGCCCCTGTGGGGGTGCAATACGGGGGGGGGGGGGGACGGCGCATCCAGCCACGCGCGTCATCCTCGCCAACTGCACCGAGGCCGCCCCAAATCGGTACCCGTTTTTCGTCGACTACTTCTCTTGTGGCCTCTGCCCCCCTTTCTCCGATTTCTTCAATGATGTCATGCACACATTTGGCTTCCACCTCCTGGACTTTACTCCAAATGCTGTGTTGTGCATGGCTCTTTTTCCCCACCTCTGTGAGGGCTTCGCCGGAGTCATCCCCAACACGGCGCTCTTCCGCTATTACTTTTACCCTCGCATCCAGGGGGAGGCGCCATCTCTGGTTGCGTCGCCTGGATCCCGAGGTCCAAAGGGGCATACCCAGAGGGCGCCCAGAAGGAGAGGTGGGAAGAATGGCGGGGCCGGTGGTGCTAGATCAAGGAGGATGACCCACAAGAGTTCTGCCGGGTTCGCCAGGTGCCTCCGGTTCGCAGGCCCGACTGGGGCGACGTCGACGCCCAGGACGACAAGCTCAAGATCGCCATCACCCGGATTCTTCGCCTCACCGAGGCCAGACTCACCCTTGAGATGATTGAGGCGGATTTCATCTGCCGCCGAATCGCTCCACTGCATAACAAGGGGAGGCCGGCCTGGCTCTTCATGAATGCGGCCGATATCGTGAGGCTTCGCCCCGGCCTCGACCACAACTTCACGGTGCTGGCGCACGCTCACTTCTGCCAGCGGCTCTTTCAGCTTGACGTGGGCCGCGACGGCAAGGCCAAGAGGTCCGGCAAGTCCGCGAAGGCCGGCAAGGTCACCAAGGGGCCCTTGTTTGGGTTGCCGGCGGGGGTGGTCCCGCTGAGCAATAACTCGTGCTGGAACGACATCATCGCCATGATGCCGGACTGCAACGCGCATGGCCCCCTCCCCAATTGGGCCGAGCTGCCAGATGAGCAGGTGCATGAGTTCTTCGACAGTCTGGAGGAGAAGTACGTCCGTGACGAGCCGCGACTTGTCCAGGACACCACCCAGGCGGAGATGGACTACATCGCCTCCAGGGCGGCGGAGGCGGAGCTCGCCAGGGAGGCCGGCAGCACCGACGGCATGGAGGACAAGGCCGCGGTGGCCGCAGAGCAGAAGGAACTCGCCCAATGGGCGGAGTCTGCTGGGGAGGCCAGCAGCGCCCGCACCGGGGCCCCTCTCATCGAGGATGACGACGACGAGTCGTCCGAGGAGGAAGCTAAAGCTGTCGAGCCCCCAGCCGCGGGGAAAGGGCGAGTCCTGCGGCGGGCCAGCTCCGGCGAGCTGGTTCGGCCCCGCAGGGCCGCGCAACCCTGGCATGCCCAGGAGATGTCCGCTCGCCAAACGAGGGCCGCGGCGGTGAGGAAGTTGGTGAAGGCCGCGGTGGCGAAGAAGAAAGCATCTGCCTCCTCTTCGTCCAAGTGTTCCCCAAGTCCGCCTGCTTCCCCTCCTCCACCTGCTTCCCCTCTTCCCGCAGGCGACGACATGGAGCTCTTTTTTGACCTCGGGTCTCTTAGCCCGAAGAGGAAGAGGAAGGCAGTAGAAGAGGAGGTGGAGGAAGAGTAAGTGCCGTTTCCTTTCATCATCTCCGGCTCCTCTAACTCTGCTTCTTATCTTGACTTGTTTTCATCTCGGCAGGGATGTGGAGACGCTGGCCCAGAGGGTGAAGAGGCCAGGTCTTCGGCGGGCGGCCAGCCCCCGGCGGGCACCTCTAAGGCGCCACTGGTGGTGGTGAGCAGTCCGGACAGCAGCCCCCGGCGCAGCCCCTAGCGTAAGTTCGCCACTCAGTCCTCGTCGACATGTGTTGGGGGCATGATCCCTTGGTGCTGATCTTGTCGTGATTGCAGGAGGAGGCCACCAGCAGGAGGAGCCGTAGAGGGCTACCCCCAACATGCCGCCCCCATCGACCATGCCACCCCAAGGGGCGTCTCCGGCAAGGGCGCCAAGCACCGAGCCCATGCACACGGAGGAGGAGGAGGAGAACTCAGGCGCTGGTGGCTTCGCCTCGGCGCCAAATGTTGGCGGGGAGGGGACCTCTGCTTCCCAGCCTGGCACGGGTGAGCCACTTGCCTTCCATCCCTGTATTTTCCTTTTCTGTTCTTGGCTTCGCCTTATCCCCTTCTCGGTATCCAGGTCCTTCTTCGGTGGACCCCGAGGACATAGATACCGTCATCGAGGATGTTGCCACGGGTGCCGCGGCGGAGGCCGACAAGATTGCCGCCGAGGAGGCCGCCAGGGGCGCTGCTGAAGCCACCAAGGGGCCCACCGGGGAGCCCGGCAAGGCTACTGCCAAGGAGGCTGGCAAGGGGCCTGCCGGGGAGGCCAGAAAGGCCGCTGCCAAGGAGGAGGTGGTGGATGATGAAAGCACAAGTGCTCCCTAGGTGGTTTTGGTAATTAATTTCAACATATCTCTTGTTGGACTAACACTTTTACCTAGTATGGTTCAGATAAGTTCAACAATGAAGTGGCATGGACTAGAGGATGTGGAACCCCTTCAAAATGCTAAGTACAAAGGATTGGCTCAAGCTTCAAGCTCAAGACTCTACATTTTCTATTTTAGTGATCCAAGATCATATTGAGTCTATAGGAAAAGCCAATACTATTAAGAAGGGATGAGGTGTTGCTTAATGGCTTGCTTGCTCAAAGTGCTTAGTGATATGCCCCAAAGCCCTCAACCACTTTCTCACTTCCAAATATGTCCCACACCAAATATCAAACTCGGCCCCACCGGTTCTTTTTATCCGGAGCCACCGAGTTCAGTTGACATAGCCACTGCCAGAAACCCTAAGTAGTTCGGTCTCACCGATGGGATCTCGGTCTCACCGAGATGGGCTTGCAAACTCTCTGTTACCCATTGCAATATTTTCGGTCCCACCGAGATATGCAATCGGCCCCACCGAGTTTGCTTGGACAACTCTCTGTTTCGCTTATTACCCAAATCGGTCCCACCGAGTTTGAGTAATCGGTCAAACCAAGTTTTGGATTTACCCTAACCCTAACACATCGGTCACACCGAGTTGGTCCAGTCGATCCCACCAAAAACCCTAACGGTCACTAGCTTTGCTGAATCGGTCCGACCGAGTCTATCAATTCGGTCCCACCGAGAATGGCAAGTTGTATGTAACGGTTAGATTTTGTGTGGAGGCTATATATACCCCTCCACCACCTCTTCATTCGTGGAGAGAGCCATCAGAACAAACCTACACTTCCAACTTACTTTTTCTGAGAGAGAGCCACCTACACTTGTGTTGAGGCCAAGATATTCCATTCTTACCATATGAATCTTGATCTCTAGCCTTCCCCAAGTTGCTTTCCACTCAAATCTTCTTTCCAGCAAATTCATATCCTGTGAGAGAGAGAGAGAGAGTTGAGTGTTGGGGAGGCTATAATTTGAAGCACAAGAGCAAGGAGTTCATCATCAACACACCATTTGTTACTTCTTGGAGAGTGGTGTCTCCTAGATTGGCTAGGTGTCACTTGGGAGCCTCCGACAAGATTGTGGAGTTGAACCAAGGTGTTTGTAAGGGCAAGGAGATCGCCTACTTCGTGAAGATCTTCCGCTTGTGAGGCAAGTCCTTCGTGGGCGACGGCCATGGTGGGATAGACAAGGTTGCTCCTTCGTGGACCCTTCGTGGGTGGAGCCCTCCGTGGACTCGCGCAACCATTACCCTTCGTGGGTTGAAGTCTCCATCAACGTGGATGTACGATAGCACCACCTATTGGAACCATGTCTCAAAAATCTCCGTGTCTCCAAATTGCGTTTGCACACTCCAATCCCATCCCTTTACATTCTTGCAAGTTGCATGCTTTACTTTCCGCTGCTCATATACTCTTTGCATGATTGCTTGATATGTATTGTGTTTGTTAAACTTGTGCCAAAACTCCACTTCAACCTAAAGAAATTAAAAACTGCAACTTTTAGCACTTAGTGTCTAATCACCCCCCCTCTAGACACCTCTTCTCGATCCTTTCAATTGTATCAGAGCTTTGGCCTCCATTGCTTTTGTTTAAATACCATTGGAGGAAGATGGATGAGTCTACTTTGGGGAGTCTTAGACGTAGAGTGCCTATTCTTGACGGAGAATATTTTCATGAGTGGAAAAATGGAATGCTTGAGATTTTCAATGAATATCATTTGAACAAGTACATTACTAGCCCTTGTGCACCCCATGTTGATCCTTTGCATCCTACCCTTGATGAGTCTATTGACATGATCCGCAACCTTAGAACTGTTAATCTTATCACTAGAGGCTTGCCTAGAAACGTGATTGAATGTTTGCCCACTCTTTATTGCACCTACACTATATGGAGATTTCTTGAGGAACGCTTTCCAAATTATTCCTTAAAAATCTAGATGAAATTCTCCATAAGTCTATTGCCTTGATTAAGATGAGTTCCAATGATCCCAAATTTGGTGACTGCTTATTTGAGCTTACTAATCTTACAAGTGCCAAAGGAGATGTTGGAATCATTAGCAATATCATTTCCAAAGCTATTAGAATTCATAAAGATAACCATAGAAATGATCATTTATCTAATGAATTACCCTCTCTAGGAATTGATCAATCACAAGATGATGTTGAACATGGATACTATGATGATGATGATGACAGTGACTATGATCTTAATGATGCAATGAGACACTTTGATCTTATGGTAAATCTTCGTGGCTACATGGCTGGAGGAAAGGAATGGGTTCTTGATAGTGGATGTACCGATCATATGACCAGAGATAAAGATATGTTCTGTGAGCTTGCTGAAAATGACGGCCCTCGAAAGTATGTCACCTTTGGTGATAACTCAAAGGGTAAGGTGGTTGGCCTAGGTAAGGTGGCCATCTCACATGATAGCTCCATACAAAATGTCATGCTCGTTGAATCTCTTGGGTACAATTTACTTTCAGTATCTAGACTTGCTGATTTTGGTTTCAATGTCCTATTTACTGAAGTAGATTGCCAAGTGTTTCGAAGAGACAATCATAAAATGGACTTTACCAGTATACGTAGAGGTGATCTTTACATTGTTGATTTCACTAAAAAGGCTCAACCTAAACTTGCTTAATTACTAAATCTTCTAAAGGTTGGTTATGGCATAGACAATTAGGTCATGTTGGTATGCGAAACCTTCACAAGCTTATTAAAGGAAATCATATCCTTGGCGTTAACGATGTCATATTTGATAAGGATAGACTTTGCAGCGCTTGTCAAGCAGGTAAATAGGTTGGAGGAAGGCATCCCGTGAAGAACATCATGACCACAAGGAGGCCACTCGAGCTACTTCACATGGATCTCTTTGGTCCTAACGCTTACAAAAGTCTCGATGGAAATTCTTTTGGTCTAGTTATAGTTGATGATTTTTCAAGATTTACGTGGGTGTTCTTTCTCGATGATAAATCACAGGTCCAAAAGATCTTCAAAAACTTCGCTAGGAAGGCCCAAAATCAATTTAAAGTGAAAATCAAGAAGGTTCGCAGCGACAACGGAACGGAGTTCAAGAACACAAATGTGGACACCTTTCTTGATGAATAAGGGATTTCACATGAATTCTTGGCTACGTACACACCTCAACAAAATGGAGTTGTTGAGAGGAAGAACCGGACACTCATCGAAATGGCGAGAACGATGCTTGATGAGTACAAGACGCCAAAGCACTTTTGGGCGGAAGCGGTTGAGATAGCTTGTCATGCAACAAATCGCTTGTATCTTCACAAGCTACTCGGCAAGATGGCATACGAGCTCCTCACTGGTAACAAACCACAAGTTGGATACTTTTGAGTATTCGGCTCAAAGTGCTACATTCTTGATAAGCATTGTCGTTCTAAATTTGCTCCTAAGTCTCATGAAGGTTTCCTACTTGGTTATGGCTCAAACTCTCACACATACCGTGTCTACAATAATTTCACCCGAAAGGTTGAAGAGACGGTAGATGTGAAGTTTGATGAATCTAACGGCTCGCAAGTAGAGCAATTGCCAATTGATGTAGGAGACAAAGACCCTTCTGAAGCAATCCAAGACTTGTCTATTGGCAAGATTCGTTCGATGGAGGTGAAGGAGAGTATCACGTCTGTCCAAGTGGAAGCTTCTACCTCACAACAAGGTGAACCAAGAGTTGATACGGAAGCATCCACAAGTGGGGCACACCAAGATGAAGGAAACGAGGAAGTGCACCAAGATGAACGCCAACAACCTCCTTCTCCACCACGAGAAGAGAACGACAACGTCAACAACGAAGAAGGCCAAGAAGAAGAACTAGATGAAGAAGATGTTCAACCAAGATCCAATCAAAAGCTTTCACGAGTTCGAGCAAGAATTGCTAAAGACCATCCCGTCGAGCAAATCTACAATGATATCCAAACCGGGAGAATCACTCGCTCAAAAACTCGTTTAGCTAACTTTTGTGAACACTATTCATTCATCTCTAGCATTGAACCTATGAAGGTTGAAGAAGCTTTGGAAGATCCGGATTGGATAAATGCCATGCATGAAGAGCTACACAACTTTGAGAGAAATCAAGTTTGGGCATTAGTTGAGAAGCCCGACAACAACCACAACATCATCGGTACCAAATGGGTGTTTCGCAACAAGCAAGATGAAGATGGACAAGTAGTTCGCAACAAAGCACGTCTTGTCGCCCAAGGCTACACTCAAGTCGAAGGTATGGACTATGGTGAGACATATGCCCCCGTTACTAGACTTGAGTCCATTCGCATCTTACTTGCCTATGCTAATCATCATGATATCACCTTGTACCAAATGGACATTAAAAGTGCTTTTCTAAATGGTGAAATAGAGGAGGAAGTTTATGTTAAGCAACCTCCCGGATTTGTCAATCCTAAGAAACCTAATCATTTTTACAAACTTCACAAAGCTCTTTATGGTCTTAAACAAGCTCCTAGAGCATGGTATAAATGCTTGACCAAGTTCCTTATTGAAAAAGGCTTTGAAATTGGAAAAATAGATTCTACTCTTTTACTAAAAGGGTTAATGGAGAACTATTTGTGTGCCAAATTTATGTCAATGATATTATATTTGGATCAACTAACCCTCATTTTAGTGAAAAGTTTGGAAAGCTAATGTCGGAGAATTTTGAGATGTCAATGATGAGTGAACTCAAATTCTTTCTGGGTTTGCAAATCAAGGAAACTAAGGAAGGTACCTTTGTCTCTCAAATGAAGTACACCAAGGACTTATTCAAGAAGTTCAATATGCAAGAATGCAAAGGTATGACTACACCCATGCCTACTAGTGGACATCTTGATTTAACCAAAGATGGTGAACCGGTTAATCAAAAGGTTTATCGCTCTATGATTGGTTCATTGCTATATCTATGTGCTTCACGCCCCGATATTATGCTAAGTGTGTGCATGTGTGCACGATATCAAGCTGCTCCTAAATAATGTCATCTTAAGGCCGTTAAAAGGATAGTGAGATACTTAATCCATACACCAAATTTTGGCATTTGGTATCCAAAGAGGGCCTCCTTTGATCTTGTTGGCTACTCTGACTCGGACTATGCCGGTGACAAGGTTGATAGAAAGTCCACTTCGGGGACTTGTCAATTTCTTGGTAGATCTCTTGTGTCTTGGTCTTCCAAGAAACAAAACTCAGTATCCTTATCCACCGCCGAAGCGGAATACATTGCCGCTGGATCATGCTGTGCTCAATTACTTTGGATGACCCAAACTCTTAAAGATTGTGGGATATATGTGAAACATTTTCCATTACTTTGTGACAATGAAAGTGCTATTAAGATTGCTCACAATCCCGTGCAACATTCTCGAACTAAGCATATTGAAGTTCGTCATCATTTCATTCGAGATCATGTTGCCAAAGGGGACATTAATCTTAAGCATGTTCGCACCAAAAAACAGTTAGCTGATATATTCATGAAACCACTTCATGAGAAAGTGTTTTGCAGGTTAAGAGGTGAATTGAACATCATCGATGCTTCAAACTTTTAGTAGGAACTCCATTTGATACATGCAAGGCGTGAGCCTATGACTAATTCCTGACATTTCTCTTATGTTGAATATCTCATGCCTTGGATATATTTGCACCTTGCATGTTATCTAACCCTTGTCAGTACTTGGATGAATCTAAATCTATGATATTGCAACTCACTCACATCTTGAGCAATTTCTATATCACCAAGTCTCTACACAATGGTGGATGAAGACAAGGAAGCACGCAACCATTCAAACATATCCTTTGACAAATTTTATGTTGAGTTTCATGATTGTCATTTTGGATATACAAGTGCTCTTCCTTGCAAGAACTAACCCATGTAGGTATATGAGCTCAAACTCCAAGTGGTGCTCCCAACTCTTGATGAGCTACATCAACCTTGAGCAACCCACACAAGTTCAACTACATGATCATGATCAACGCCACCACCCAAGGTATGTTATTCCATCTTAGAGAAGCTTTACTCCAAGTCATGAGTCAAAGCAACTTGACAAGATGTGAATACATCAAAAAGCTTAAACGAAAAATGGTAACCCCATTTTGAGCTTAAACGATGAGTATGACCTATAATCAAGTGATCTCACTTGACTCCTAAGTCAATATACTCTAACATAGGTGACTTTGTCGCCGACCAATTCTAGATGAAGTTCTCTTGAGTTCTTTTTGTGCTCTTGCATTTGTCTCATGCATATTTGCTTCCAACTTCATCTAGACTTCCTTTTAGTTTCTTCTCTTTTATTTTCTGTTCTGCATTCCTTGCATCAAATTCATTGCAAATCTTCCAGTTAATTCCTTGCAAATCCTTGTGAGATCTTACTTGTCTAGTGAGTTGAGGTGACAAGTGTTTTCTCTGTGATGAACTCGGTCTCACCGGTCTGATGTTTTCGGTCCAACAGAATCCTCTCGGTACGACCGAACCATACAACTCGGTGTCACCGATTTCACTACAGGAAAGACATCTTGCCACTTGTTTCTGCATTCTTTTTGATCCAGCTCCACTCAATGAATCTTGTCCTCGACCAGCATCCCACTCAACTTGCTGCTTTGTTCTGTGACTCAAGGACCAAACCCATCATGACAAAATCCAGAAGAACCCTTCTTGAAAATTGATGTTAAAGGGGGAGAGAGAGATGACATCAAAGCTTAATCATATCTGTAGGGGGATAGAATACTCAAGGGAAGAAAGAGTAATCATTAAGGACCCCAGATGCTTGGTGTTCAAGAGGAGAGAAGTCACATGTCTTCAAGAGGCGAAAGACATGTTCATATTTGCTCGTTTGCATTAGCTCTGTTTATTTCCTTTGAGCTCTAATTTTGCTCTGATTTTCTGTTTCCTATCTTCTCCCAGTATCCCATGCTAGCTTCAGGGGGAGCAAGAAATCCAAGGGAAGGAAATTCTTGATTTATTGCACATCTTTACCTTTGGGGACATGTCTATATCCAATGTGGTACTTAGTACTCACTCTACATGTCATCCCAGTCTTGGTACTCTTGTGGTTTCTTTTGTTTGCTCTGGCCAGTAGGTGTATCTGTGTTATCTAACCTTGTTTACGCAGGTTCATTCCATCCTAAGCCAACTCAATACCACAAGGTAAGTATATGCATCACAGTCATGCGTATGAGAAATTCTTGCTGATGTACATACTGTTTGCAAAAAGGACTCATGAGCATGAAGGTATATTTATCATATTCACATCATTTGCTCTGATGCATATAGCCAAGATACATGTAACACATTGCTTACTCTGTCATGGTTATGCATTCACATGCTTCTATATTCCATATTCACATGATTGCATACATGTAGGGGGAGCCTATGCATGTTACATGTCTTTCCAAAGCTTTACTTATTATTCTCTATATCCTTATCTAAAGCTTTGATGTATGTTGTCATCAATTACCAAAAAGGGAGAGATTGAAAGCACAAGTGCTCCCTAGGTGGTTTTGGGGAGACTATCATTTGAAGCACAAGAGCAAGGAGTACATCATCAACACACCATTTGTTACTTCTTGGAGAGTGGTGTATCCTAGATTGGCTAGGTGTCACTTGGGAGCCTCCGACAAGATTGTGGAGTTGAACCAAGGAGTTTGTAAGGGCAAGGAGATCGCCTACTTCGTGAAGATCTACCGCTAGTGAGGCAAGTCCTTCGTGGGCGACGGCCATGGTGGGATGGACAAGGTTGCTTCTTCATGGACCCTCCATGGGTAGAGCCCTCCGTGGACTCGCGCAGCCATTACCCTTCGTGGGTTGAAGTCTCCATCAACGTGGATGTACGATAGCACCACCTATCGGAACCACGTCTCAAAATCTCCATGTCTCCAAATTGCGTTTGCACACTCCAATCCCATCTCTTTACATTCTTGCAAGTCTCATGCTTTACTTTCCGTTGCTCATACACTCTTTGCATGCTTGCTTGATATGTATTGTGTTTGTTAAACTTGTGCCAAAACTCCACTTCAACCTAAAGAAATTAAAAACTGCAACTTTTAGCACTTAGTGTCTAATCACCCCCCCTCTAGACACCTCTTCTCGATCCTTTCAGATGACCAGTGATGACCCACAAGTATAGGGGATCTATCATAGTCCTTTCGATAAGTAAGAGTGTCGAACCCAACGAGGAGCAGAAGGAAATGATAAGCGGTTTTCAGCAAGGTATTCTCTGCAAGCACTGAAATTATCGGTAACAGATAGTTTTGTGATAAGGTAATTGGTAACGAGTAGCAAGTAACAAGTGTAATAAAGTGCAGCAAGATGGCCCAATCCTTTTTGTAGCAAAGGACAAGTCTGGACAATTTATTATATAGAGAAAAGCGCTCCTGAGGACACATGGGAATTATCGTCAAGCTAGTTTTCATCACGTTCATATGATTCACGTTCGGTACTTTGATAATTTGATATGTGGGTGGACCGATTCTTGGGTAGTGTCCTTACTTGGACAAGCATCCCACTTATGATTAACCCCCATTGCAAGAATCCGCAACTACAACAGAAGTATTAATGTAAACCTAACCATAGCATGAAACATATGGATCCTAATCAGCCCCTTACGAAGCAACACATAAACTAGGGTTTAAGCTTCTGTCACTCTAGCAACCCATCATCTACTTATTACTTCCCAATGCCTCCCTCTAGGCCCAAACAATGGTGAAGTGTCATGTAGTCGACGTTCACATGACACCACTACAGGGATGACAACATACATCTCATCAAAATATCGAACGAATACCAAATTCACATGACTACTAATAGCAAGACTTCTCCCATGTCCCCAAGAACAAACGTAACTACTCATGAAGCATATTCATGTCCATAATCAGAGGGGTATTAATATGCATAATGGATCTGAACATATGATCTTCCACCAAGTAAACCAACTAGAGCATCAACTACAAGGAGTAATCAACACTACTAGCAACCCACAGGTACCAATCTGAGGTTTGTATACAAAGATTGGATACAAGAGATGAACTAGGGTTTGAGATGAGATGGCGTTGGTGAAGATGTTGATGGAGATTGACCCCCTCCCAATGAGAGGATCGTTGGTGATGACGATGGTGATGATTTCCCCTTCCCGGAGGGAAGTGTCCCTGGCAGAACAGCTCTACCGGAGCCCTAGATTGGTTCCGCCAAGGTTCCGCCTCGTGGCGGCGGAGTCTCATCCCGAAAGCTTGCTTATGATTTTTTTCTCGATGAAATACTCCATATAGCAGAAGATGGGCATCGGAGGGCCACAAGGGGGCCCATGAGGAAGGGGGCACGCCCAGGGGGGTAGGGCGTGCCCCCACCCTCGTGGCTGGTGGGTGGCCCCCCTCTGGTACTTCTTGCGCTCAGTATTTTTTATATATTCTGGAAATAACTTCCGTGAAGTTTCAGGACTTTTGGAGCTGTGCAGAATAGGTCTCTAATATTTGCTCATTTTCCAACCCAGAATTCTAGCTGCCAGCATTCTCCCTCTTTATGTAAACCTTGTAAAATAAGAGAGAATAGGCATAAGTATTGTGACATAATGTGTTATAACAGCCCATAATGCAATAAATATCGATATAAAGCATGATGCAAAATGGATGTATCAACTCCCCCAAGCTTAGACCTCGCTTGTCCTCAAGCGAAAGCCGAAATCGAAAAATATGTCCACATGTTTAGAGATAGAGGTGTCGATAAAAATACAATACGAACATGAGGACATCATGATCATTCTTAGAATGGCAACACACACACATATATATATATTGTCATATGATCTCTTATGCTAAAGTAACAATTCAATCACAATTTCAAGTATGAATCATAAACTTCATTGAGAACCAACAAACTCTAATCTCAGTCATTGAGGCAATTGCAATTTATCATAACATAGGAAAGAGTCAATATAAGAGCTTTTCAGCAAGTCCACATACTCAACCATCTTTTAGTCTTTCATAATTGCTAACACTCACACAATATTTATGGGTATGAAGTTTTAATCGGACACAGAGAAAGATAGGGGCTTATAGTTTTGCCTCCCAACGTTTTACCTCGAGGGTAATGTCAACAATAATAGTTCATGGAGACTCACATACAATTAGCTATATATATATCATGATCTTTCCAACATATTGTGCTTGCCAAAGGATAAAATGTAAAAAGGAAAGGTGAAGATCACCATGACTCTTATGTAAGGTAGAAGATAAAAGTAAAAGATAGGCCCTGTGCAGAGGGAAGCAGAGGTTGTCATGCGCTTTTATGGTTGGATGCACAAAATCTTAATGCGAAAGAACATCACTTTATATTGCCACTTGTGATATGGACCTTTATTATGAAGTCTGTCGCTTTTTATTTCTTCCATATCACAAGATCATATAAAGCTTATTTTCTCCCACACTAATAAGTCATACATATTTAGAGAGCAATTTTTATTGCTTGCACCGATGACAACTTACTTGAAGGATCTTACTCAATCCATAGGTAGATATGGTGGACTCTCATGGCAAAACTGGGTTTAGGGATATTTGGAAGCACAAGTAGTATCTCTACTTGGTGCAAAGAAATTGGCTAGCATGAGAGGGAAAGGCAAGCTCAACATGTTGGATGAACCATGACAATATAATTTATCTCAGATGTAAGAAAACATAACCCATTACGTTGTCTTCCTTGTCCAACGTCTAGCATGTCATACTTTAATGAGTGTTCACAATCATAAAAGATGTCCAAGATAGTATATTTATATGTGAATCTCTCTTTCTTTATTACTTCCTATTCATTGCAACAATGACCAAAACTATGTTTGTCAACTCTCAACAACTTTTATTCATCATACTCTTTATATGTGAGCTCATTACTCTCCATAAGATCCATATGATCTCTTTGTTTCTTTTTTATTTCTTTCTCTTTTATTTTACTTAATTCCCTCAAGATCATAACAAAATAATCAAGCCCTTGACTCAACACTAATCTTTATTATATAGCTCATGGACTCGATTACATAGAGGGATCATAAAGCAAAACTCACAACTAGTTCATACTAAAACTTTATTCTACTAGATCGAGATATTATCAAAAGGATCGAACTAAGAAAAATGGTAAAGATAAAAGTGATGGTGATACGATATCGGGGCACTCCCCCAAGCTTGGCAGTTGCCAAGGGGAGTGCCCATACCAGATACTCAGTTCTTCTTTGTTGGTGAAGAAGGTGGAGTTGTTGATGATGGATAGTCGCACATCGAGCGTAGGAGGTCCTCCAACTTGCGGATAATGCCCTTGAGTGATATGATATGCTCCTTCAACAAAATATTTTCACGTGAGATACTTGTTTTGTATACGGGCTAACTCAATCATCTTGAAAGCTTCAATCTCAGTTGGGGTAAGAAGATTGTGATCAAGTTGAAGGATGTCTTCTGCTGCCAGAACTTGGTCCTCCGTGGCCTTCTTGATCCCTTATCCTTGTTGATCTCTCCGGGCTCTTCTCTCTTCAGCTCTATCTTCATTAGCCAAGCATCGTTGCCCTCATTGTTGGAGGAGGAGGGAGATGACATGATGCTTGGCCTTAACAATCCTGGCAGAAAATAGCTCGAAACAAGAATAGGAGATTTTTGCGTGATACGGTGGTCAAAACCTTCGGGAGATTATATAATGAATTTTTACGGACCAAAAGAAGTATCGTGCAAGAAAACGGAGTCCAGAGAGCACACGAGGTGCCCACGAGGCAGGGGGCGCGCCCTCCACCCTCGTGGAAGCCTCGTGTCCTTTCCGGCCTGCTTCTTATTTTCCTATTTTTCTAAATATTCCAAAACGGAGAAAGATTGCCATTAGAACTGTTTTGGAGTCGGTTTACTTACCGTACCACATACCTATTCCTTTTCGGAGTCTGAAACATTCCGGAAAGTGTCCCTTATGTATTCCTCCGGGGTTACGGTTTCAATAATATTAGTTTCAACATTTATGGGATTACCTAAGATATAATGTTTGATTCTTTGACCGTTCACCACCCTCGGATTTGTGCCTTCGAAGTTGTTGATTTTTATGGCACCGAAACGATAGACCTCCTTGATAACGTAAGGACCTTCCCATTTAGAGAGGAGTTTTCCTGCAAAAAAATCTTAAACAAGTTGTATAGCAATACATAATCACCTACATTAAACTCGCGCTTTTGTATCCTTTTGTCATGCCATCTTTTAACTTTTTCTTTAAACAGTTTGGCATTTTCATAGGCTTGGGTTCTCCATTCATCAAGTGAGCTAATGTCAAATAACCTCTTCTCACCGGCAAGTTTGAAGTCATAGTTGAGCTCTTTAATAGCACAATATGCATTATGTTCTAATTTAAGAGGTAAGTGACATGCTTTACTACAAACCATTTTATACGGAGACATACCCATAGGATTTTTATATGCAGTTCTATAGGCCCATAATGCATCATCAAGTTTCTTGGACCAATTCTTTCTAGATCTATTAACAGTCTTTTGCAAAATTAATTTGAGCTCTCTGTTACTCAATTCTACTTGACCACTAGACTATGGGTGATAAGGAGATGCAATTCTATGATTAACATCATACTTAGCAAGCATTTTACGAAAGGCACCATGAATAAAATGTGAACCACCATCAGTCATTAAATATCTAGGGACTCCAAACCTCGGGAAAATAACTTCTTTAAACATCTTAATAGAGGTGTTATGATCAGCACTACTAGTTGGAATAGCTTCTACCCACTTAGTAATGTAATCAATAGCGACTAAAATATGTGTATACCCATTAGAGGAAGGAAAAGGTCCCATATAATCAAAGCCCCAAACATCAAATGGTTCAATAATAAGTGAATAATTCATAGGCATTTCTTGACGTCTACTAATATTACCAATTCTTTGACATTCATCACAAGACAAGACAAACTTACGTGCATCCTTGAAGAGTAGGCCAACAAAAACCGGATTGCAATACCTTATGTGCAGTTCTATCTCCAGCATGGTGTCCTCCATAAGCCTCGGAGTGACACTTGCGTAGGATCTGTTCCTATTCATGCTCAGGTACACAACGTCTAATAATACCATCTACTCCTTCTTTCTAAAGATGTGGGTCATCCCAAAAGTAATGTCTGAAATCATAGAAGAACTTTTTCTTTTGCTGGTATGTGAAACTAGGTGGTATAAATTTAGCAACAATATAATTAGCATAATCAGCATACCATGGAGCAGTACGAGAAGCATTTATGACATTTAATTGTTCATCAAGAAAGCTATCATCAATAGGTAGTTGGTCATCAAGAATATTTTCTAACCTAGACAAGTTGTCTGCGACGGGGTTCTCAGCTCCCTTTCTATCAATAATATGCAAATCAAATTCTTGTAGCAAGAGAACCCATCTAATAAGTCTAGGTTTAGCATCTTTCTTTTCCATCGGGTATTTAATAGCAGCATGATCAGTGTGAATAGTTACTTTAGAATCAACAATATAAGGTCTGAACTTATCACAAGCAAAAACAACTGCTAAAAATTATTTTTCAGTGGTAGCATAATTTCTCTGGGCATTGTCTAGAGTTTTACTAGCATATTGAATAACATTTAATTTCTTATCAACTCTTTGCCCTATAATAACACCTACAGCATAATCACTAGCATCACACATAATTTCAAAGGGTAAATTCCAATAAAGTGGCTGAACAATAGGTGCAAAAATCAGTGCTTTCTTAAGTATTTCAAATGCTTCTATGCAATCATCATCAAAGACAAAAGGAATATCTTTTTGTAATAGATTAGTCAGAGGCCGAGAAATTTTTGAGAAGTCCTTAATGAACCTCCTATAAAAACCGGCATGACCGAGGAAGCTTTTTATACCTTTAATGTCCTTGGGACATGTTATCTTTTCAATAGCATCATCTTTAGCTTTATCAACTTCAATGCCTCTTTCAGAAATTTTATGCCCCAAGACGATACCTTCATTAACCATAAAGTGGCATTTCTCCCAATTCAGAACAAGATTAGTTTGTTCACATCTCTGAAAAACTCGATCAAGGTTGCTCAAGCAATCATCAAAAGAGGATCCATAAATGGATAAATCGTCCATGAAAACCTCACATATCTTTTCACAAAAGTCAGAAAATATAGCCATCATGCATCTTTGAAAGGTAGCAGGTGCATTACATAAACCAAAAGGCATACGTCTATAAGCAAAAGTACCGAAAGGGCAAGTAAAAGTGGTCTTTGCTTGATCATCAGCTGACACAGGTATTTGAGAGAAGCCAGAGTAACCATCTAGAAAGCAAAAATGTGTATGTTTGGATAATCTTTCTAGCATTTGATCAATAAAAGGTAAGGGGTAATGATACTTTTTAGTAGCCTTATTTAATTTGTGAAATCAATTACCATCCTATAACCTATAATAATTCTTTGCGGGATCAATTCATCTTTATCATTAGGAACAACAGTAATACCTCCCTTCTTAGGGACACAATGGAATGGACTTACCCACTGACTATCAGCAATCAAACACGGGATCACCTTTGGGTGGAGGAGGATCCCCTAGGATTTCAACAGGAAAGTTGTGTTTTAGAATAGGTCTCTGTTTAAAGAATACTTCATCTATTTCCCTTCTTTCATTCATAAACATATTATTTTCATGGTCTAGCAAATATTGTTCTAATGGATCAGTAGGAGGCACGGCAATAGAAGCAAGACCAATAATTTCATCTTTACTAGGCAATTCCTCATCACGGGGTTGTCTATGAAATTTAGAAAAATTAAACTCATGAGACATATCATCCAAACCAATAGTAACAACATCCTTCTTGCAATCTATCTTAGAATTAATAGTATTCAAGAAGGGTCTACCAAATATAATGGGACAAAAGCTATCTTGAGGGGAACCAAGAACAAGAAAATCAGCAGGATATTTAACTTTCCCACACAAGACTTCAACATCTCTAACAATCCCAACTGGTGAAATAGTGTCTCTATTGGCAAGCTTAATTGTGACATCAATCTCTTCTATCTCAGCAGGTGCAATATCATGCATAATTTCTTTGTATAAGGAATAAGGTATTGCACTTGCACTAGCACCCATATCACATAGGCCATGGTAGCAATGATCTCCTATTTTAACAGAAATAACAAGCATGCCTACAACAGGTCTATGTTTATTTTTAGTATCAGGCCTAGGAATTCTAGCAGCTTCATCACAGAAATAAATAACATTCCCATCAATATTATCGGCCAAGAGATCTTTAACCATAGCAATATTAGGTTCAACTTTAACTTGCTCAGGGGGTTTGTGTGTCATAATATTACTTTTGTTGACTAGAGTTGAAGCTTTAGCATGATCCTTTATTCTAACAGGGAAAGGTGGTTTCTCAACTTAAGCAGTAGGAACAACAGGATCATTATAAGTGATAGTCTTTTCTTCAACTTTAATAGGTGCAACTACTTTTACTTCAATGGGAGGATTATATTTAAATCACTTCTCCTTAGGGAGATCAACATGAGTAGCAAAGGATTCACAGAAAGAAGCTACTATCTCAGAGTCAAGTCCATATTTAGTGCTAAATTTACGGAAAACATCGGTATCCATAAAAGATTTAACACAATCAAACTTAGGTGTTATACCTGACTCCTTTCCTTTGTCTAAATCCCAATCTTTAGAGTTGCGTTTAATTCTCTCCAATAAATTCCATTTGAATTCAATAGTCTTCATCATAAAGGAACCAGTACAAGAAGTATCGAGCATGGAGCGATTGTTTTCAGAAAGCCGAGCATAAATTTTTTGAATAATCATTTCTCTTGAGAGCTCATGATTGGGGCATGAATATAACATTGACTTAAGCCTCCCGCAAGCTTGAGCATGCTTTCTCCTTCGCGAGGCCAAAAATTATATATATAATTACGATCACGATGAACAAAATGCATAGGATAAAACTTCTGATGGAATTCCACTTTCAACCATTTGTAGTCCCATGATCCCATATCATCACATAGCATATACCATGTCAATGCATCTCCCTTCAAAGATAAAGGGAAGACCTTCTTCTTGATAACATCATCGGGCATACCTGCAAGCTTAAATAATCCACAAACTTCATCCACATAGATTAAGTGTAAGTCGGGATGTAATGTTCCATCTCCTGCAAAAGGATTAGCTAGCAGTTTCTCTATCATACCCGAAGGAATTTCGAAGTAAATATTTTCATTTTCAGTAGGTCCAGTAGGTTGAGGAGCAACTATTTGCTCTACCGGTTGGGGTTAAGATACCCCGAACAAGCCCCTCAAAGGATTAATTTCCATAGTAACAAATGACAGTAAATTTCAGGACACTATATAAAATTTTCATTACCAAATTCCACCTACCAAAGGCGCTTCACTCCCCGGCAACGGCGCCAGAAAGGAGTCTTGATGACCCACAAGTATAGGGGATCTATCGTAGTCCTTTCGATAAGTAAGAGTGTCAAACCCAATGAGGAGCAGAAGGAAATGATAAGCGGTTTTCAGCAAGGTATTCTCTGCAAGCACTAAAATTATCGATAACAGATAGTTTTGTGATAAGGTAATTGGTAACGAGTAGCAAGTAACAAGTGTAATAAAGTGCAGCAAGATGGCCCAATACTTTTTGTAGCAAAGGACAAGCCTGGACAATTCTTATATAGAGAAAAGCGCTCGCGAGGACACATGGGAATTATCGTCAAGCTAGTTTTCATCACGTTCATATGATTCACGTTCGGTACTTTGATAATTTGATATGTGGGTGGACTGAAGATTGGGTACAGTGCTTACTTGGACAAGCATCCCAATAATGATTAACCCCCATTGCAAGCATCCGCAACTACAACAAAAGTATTAAGGTAAACCTAACCATAGCATGAAACATATGGATCCAAATCAGCCCCTTACGAAGCAACGCATAAACTAGGGTTTAAGCTTCTGTCACTCTAGCAACCCATCATCTACTTATTACTTCCCAATGCCTCCCTCTAGGCCCAAACAATGGTGAAGTGTCATGTAGTCGACGTTCACATGACACCACTACAGGGATGACAACATACATCTCATCAAAATATCGAACGAATACCAAATTCACATGACTACTAATAGCAAGACTTCTCCCATGTCCCCAAGAACAAACGTAACTACTCATGAAGCATATTCATGTCCATGATCAGAGGGGTATTAATATGCATAATGGATCTGAACATATGATCTTCCACCAAGTAAACCAACTAACATCAACTACAAGGAGTAATCAACACTTCTAGCAACCCACAGGTACCAATCTGAGGTTTGTATACAAAGATTGGATACAAGAGATGAACTAGGGTTTGAGATGAGATGGTGCTAGTGAAGATGTTGATGGAGACTGACCCCCTCCCGACGAGACGATCGTTGGTGATGACGATGGTGATGATTTCCCCCTCCCGGAGGGAAGTGTCCCCGGCAGAACAGCTCTGCCGGAGCCCTAGATTGGTTATGCCAAGGTTCCGCCTCTTGGCGGCGGAGTGTCATCCCGAAAGCTTGCTTATGATTTTTTTTCTCGACGAAAGACTCCATATAGCAGAAGATGGGTATCGGAGGGCCACCAGGGGGCCCATGAGGCAGGGGGCGCGCCCAGGGGGTAGGGCGTGCCCCCCACGCTCGTGGCTGGTGGGTGGCCCCCCTCTGGTACTTCTTGCGTTCAGTATTTTTTATATATTCTGGAAATAACTTCCGTGAAGTTTCAGGACTTTTGGAGCTATGCAGAATAGGTCTCTAATATTTGCTCATTTTCCAACCCAGAATTCCAGCTGCCGGCATTCTCCCTCTTTATGTAAACCTTGTAAAATAAGAGAGAATATGCATAAGTATTGTGACATAATGTGTAATAACAGCCCATAATGCAATAAATATCGATATAAAAGCATGATGCAAAATGGACGTATCAACCAGCCTTCCTCCTCTGCTGCCTCTGGCTCCGGCATGTACCTAAGGGTGAGCGATGACCTTTTCGTCCACCTCCCAGGGTCGTCGAGCTCCAGGGCACCCATCGAAGGAGAGGTGTTCGACGAAGAGGTGCTTTCCGCCGCCGGGCTCGAGGTTGTTGACGAGCCGAGCGCCGCTGGCTATGGTTCTCAGGAGGAGGGGCTTCTCTAGGCCATGGGTGCCAACTTCCGGAAGCTCCAGGAGCTCCACTGCGCCCGCCTGGACAAGGCCAAGTCCAGGGCGGCAACGGTGGACAAGGCGGAGGCGGACCTCAAGGTACGCGTTGCCGAGACGTAGACTTGGTTCCGCCAAGCTTGTGAGGAGCTAAAGGCCGCCCAGGGCGAGCTGGCCAAGCGCGAGGTGGAGCTCACCATGAAGCGGGCCGGCATTGAGAAGGCCTAGGAGACGGCGAAGAACTTGGCCGCCGCAGCCGAGGCCGCTCGAGCCCAGCACCAGGCCGCGCTGAACTCGCAGGAGGAGGACCTTGCCGCGCGTGAGGAGAAGCTTGCCGCAATGATCCGCGGCAAGGATGAGGAGGTGGATAAGCTCGTCATGGAGCAGACCCAGGAGCTGGAGCAGAGGCATAGGGGGGCACTCAATGCCCAGGCTCAGGTTCACGCTGACAAGATGAAGGAGCTGGAGGTGGAGCGGGACAGGCTGAAAAACCAGGTCCTGACGCTGTCCAAGGAGAAGGACACGCTCAACAGCGCTCTGACGGAGGCGTAGGGCGCGGTCCTCAGCAGGGCTGGGGAGCTCTCCGAGGCCAACAACTCCATCAAAGACATCAAGCTGAAGCTGGAGGGTCTCGAGGAGATGTTGTTGGAGAGCAAGGCCCGGGAGGAGACCCTGACCAAGAATCCGGGGACCGAGAAGCAGCTGCGGAAGGACAACGCCCTCACCCACAAGGAGCACATGGAGGATGAGAACCGCTGGCTCAATCGCCTCGCCGCCATTGCTGACAAGGCCACCACGCAGCTGGCTACCATGGGGATGCCGGATGTGAGGTACGCCTCGGAGCCGAACTTGAGCACCAACTGCAGCCTGACCCTGTTCTTTGAGAGGGTTGTCGGTGCCTTGGAGCGGCTTCATGCCAACTCGGCGGCCTCGCTGGCCGATGAGGAACAGAGGCTTTGCCAGGGTGCCATTGCCAAGGTTCTCACCAAGATAGCATACTGGAACCCCAACCTCGACTTCGACGATGTGCTGGACAGCTTGCCAGCAGGTGTGGACCTCGTGGCGCTCAAAGATCGTATCAAGCCAATCATCAGCCGCATCAGTGGAATCGAGAGGGTAGAGGGCCAGTGCCGAGATTAGGCACCCCGTCTCCCACTGCCGCTGCAGGTTCATGACCAAGACATTTTTTATCTTTAGTTAGAACCGCAGCAACAATTGATGTAATATAACTCTATAGCACTTTCGTTACGATGCATGTTATCTTCCTGTTCGTTCTTCCCTTTGTATGTTCACCCTACGTTAAATGGGTAGGCTTGCCGGTGCGTAAACCCAGGGTGGCACCTTGAGGACGGATCCCCAATGGCCTGCCGGGTGTGCTTGCTGCCGAGCGAACCACCTTACCGCTCTCAACGCGGCCGCTCGAACTGTCGAGCTTGACTCAAGTCAAAATCAAGAGCGTTGCCAATCGCGGAAGGCTACCCTGCCACTCTCGACGCGGCCGCTTGAGCTGTTGAGCAGACTCGAAACAGAACAAGGGCGTTGCCAATTGCGGAAGGGCCCCTTTGTGTGCAGGCTTTCATACATAGGGCAGGACCTTCGAGGACAATAACCTCATATATAAAAAGGAAACTGCTTAAAGTTTCGTATGACTTAGCCTTCCTCTCGCCACACCGGCATCCTTCGCGCTTGCAGGTGGCGTCATTCTCTTGGCCGTCTTCTTCTCTACAAGCCGTGGCCACGAGAAACTGCTAAGCTGGCCACTAAACCAGATTCTCACAATTGCGACCCCTACCTGGCACGCCAAATATGTCGTGGGAACGACACCTATGGGATCACTGGGATCCCTTCTACGGTCGGTGGGCGTGGGGTCGTGAGGAGAGCAGGTTTAGGAGCTAGCACACGGATTGTTTACCCAGGTTCGGGCCGCGAGGATGCGTAAAACCCTAGTCCTGCTTTGGTGGATGTATTGAGTGTTCTTGAGCTTTTTGAACTAGCTACGGTGGTTGTGCCGTTCCAAAAAGCCGAATCCCTCTCCTGGTCGCCTCGGGCCTCCTTTTATAGGAAAAAGGGGTTGCCGCAGTAGCACACAGGAGGTGGAAAGGCCTACAGTGCGTGAGCTTATCGCACGGCATTATGGGACAAAGTGCATTAAATGTGCTACGTAGGTGTCCATTAGCTTTATCGGGGATGGGGACGAGGCTCGTCCCGTCCGTCGCTACTCCACCTCGCTTCAACACGCGCCTAGGCTAGCGACGCATGCAGTGCCATGTAGGCAGGCAAGCAGCAGAGGTGGCGCGGTGGTAGGGCCTTCATGAAGATCTGCATGCCGCCACGCAGGTGCTTGCTGGTTTGGCCTGGAAGCTGCATGTTGCCACACAGGTGCCTGCCCAGCTGATTGGGCTGGCAGCTGCATGCGAACGGCGGCGGAGTCTTGTCTGGTTCGGGCCTGGTAGTGGCCCTGCTGGCGTCCTCGGCAAGGGCCTTGCCGAGGGGCTTGCAATGGTCTTGCCGTGGTGTCATAGTCGTCCCCGGCAAGACGCTTGCCGGGGGTCTTGTGGATTTCCCTGGCGAGGATCCCGCCAAGGGTCGTCGTCTTCTAATCCTCATATGATCTTGTGTGTTTATGATCTTGACAAAAATCTGCATGCCACAATGGAGGTGCCTCCCGAGCCCTGGTCCCAATGTAGTTGATCGGGTCGGAGCCGGTGGGCTCAAGGGTGGCTCGCTCTGCTGGTGTTGGGCAATTTGCCCGGGCAAGGCTCTTGCCAGGGCTGCGGGGGGGGGGGGGGGGGGGCTCGGCAAGGATCTTGCCGAGGGAGTCCACCTTGCCCTCTTTCCCTCCTGCGCTTCTGGTCTTGGCGTCACCTTGGTTGTCTTGTGCTTCGGCTTCTCTCCGGCTTCCCTCCTCTGCCCTGCTAAGCATGGCCACGGCACGTGGCTCTGACTGCCCGTGCACAAGTAAAGGGGTCAAAAGGAGAGCCCCTACTTTTTTACACTAACAGGTATCTCCATAGCTAGTTCAATCTCATTACCGGCAAGTCTCTTTACTTGTTCCGTAATGCATCAGCCCGCAACTAACTCATTAGTCACATTGCTTGCAAGGCTTATTATGATGTGCATTACCGAGAGGGCCGAGAGATACCTCTCCAATACTTGGAGTGACAAATCCTAATCTCGATCTATGCCAACCCAACAAACACCTTCGGAGACACCTATAGAGCATCTTTATAATCACCCAGTTACGTTGTGACGTTTGATAGCACACAAGGTGTTCCTCCGGTATTCGGGAGTTGCATAATCTCATAGTCAAAGGAATATGTAGAAGTCATGAAGAAAGTAATAGCAATAAAACTTAACGATCATTATGCTAAGATAATGGATGGGGCTTGTCCATCACATCATTCTCCTAATGATGTGATCCCGTTCATCAAATGACAACACATGTCTATGGTTGCGAAACTTAACCATCTTTGATTAATGAGCTAGTCTAGTAGAGGCTTACTAGGGACACTGTGCTTTGTCTATGTATCCAGACATGTATCAAGTTTCCGGTTAATACAATTCTAGCATGAATAATAAACATTTATCATGATATAAGGAAATATAAATAACAACTTTATTATTGCCTCTAGGGCATATTTCCTTCACCCTACATTGTCGATGTGGCACACCATGCAGCGTGATTCAAACTGTTTTGTAGTACCGAAATGTTTCAACAATATAGTCAAGGACTTTAGTGGGGGTTTTAAGTTCTTGCATGACTTTGTTCCCACCAGGACAATTTTATGTACTAATTGTGGTATTAATCCAAAAAAGAATATAAAATGTTTTCTTTCGTGAGGGGCGATCCTAAGGTGGCTAGGGTTTTGCTGGTCCACCGTCGGCCGCCTCCTTGGCGGCGGCGGCGGGGGGGGTGCTTGTAGTCCCAGGACAGCGCTGTAAGGTTGTCGTGGTTGGTCTCTCTCTCTCTACGTGGTTGTGGTTGTATCTTGCATATGTTCATCCGAATTGGATCAGTTTTTCTGCTCAATCGATTTGATCGTAGGAGTATACTGTTTTGGAGAATTTGAAGATTTCCGGGGAAGTAGAGATCCAGTTCTCTGATTGGATGTGGTGAAATTGTTAGCAGCTTTGGATTCAGTGGGGTTAGAGTTTTTATGTCTTCTCACGGCTCATTCATGAGAGAGCAACAATGAAGGTTCCGAGTTGGAATTGCAATGGTCTCGGGAATGAACTGGCAATCTGTGCTTTGCTCGATGTCCAACGAAAGTCAAATCCTGATGTGATGTTTTTGTCGGAGACTCACCTAGAAAGCTATCCGGCTGAATGTTTACGTCGCCGCCTTAAGATGGACCAAAAATTTGTGTGCCATTGCGATGGGAGGAAGGGAGGTCTTATTCTATTTCGGAAAAAAGAATTTATGGTTCAGAGGTTGGATCTTGACCTTATGTTTATAGATGTGATGATCATGAATACAAGTGATAACACGTGGAGACTTACTGTATGTACGGAGAGTTTAGATGGGAGAATAAGCATATAAAACATGGGATCGTATGCGGGCATTGCATCAATCACAGTGTCAGCCATGGTTGTTAGTTGGCGATCTGAACGAAATACAGTTTTTACAGGAAAAAGAAGGAGGTAATCCTCGCCCCCCCCCCCCCCCCCCGCAATATATGACAACATTTCAGAATGCTATCGATGATTGAAATCTCAAGGATATGGGATTTGTCGGGGATATGTTCACCTGGAGGAGAGGAAGAATACGGGAGAGATTGGATAGGGGTCTAATAAACGATGAGTGGTCGATTATATACCCACATGCAGCGCATGAAAATCTAGAGTTCAATCATTCAGACCACATACCTATTCTTGTGAACACTGAATATTACATTCAGGAACATGTGGATCCTAATAAAATACCAAGTAGGTTTGAGGCATATTGGCTGAAGGAAAGAAAATTTTCCGAAGTAGTACATGACGCATGGGCTCATGTCTCAGCGAACCAAGGAACTAGCCTGTATGAAAAACTTTCGTGAATGCATGGTCGCTTCCATGATTGGGACCAGAGAGTCTGAAAAAACAAAGAAGCAATTACGCAAGGTGCAACTGGAGTTGGAACAGGCGATGGATGGTCCTATGGCAGATGAAAATGAAGAGAGAGAAAGGAGTTGGCTGAACTGGTGGAATATTTGCTTGAGCTGGAGGAGATTGCATGTAGGTAACATTCGCGTGCTACATGGTTGACAAGTGGCGACCGGAACACAGGTTTCTTCATGGCTTATGCTCCAGCTAGGAGAAAAAATAATTTCATTAAAAGGTTAAAGGATGATAATGGGCAATGGCTGGAAGGTAATTCATCTTTAAATCCACATACTCGGAATTACTTCTCTAATCTGTTCTCTTCAAAAGTTAATCAAACATATCTAGCATTGTTGGAAAAAGTTGAATGATCAGATGAACAATATGTTGATGGCTCCTTTTACTGTGGAAGATGTGCATAAAGCTGTTTTAAGTATTGGAGATCTAAAAGCGCCAGGGCCGGATGGGTTACATGCTATATTTTTGAAAAAGTATTGGCATATTCTTCGGAGTGACATCACTCATGAAGTCTTACATGCTATCAACACGCATCAAATCCCTGCCGAGTGGAATGATACGTCAATTGAGATGATCCCAAAGGTGGATGCACCTGAACTGGTAACTCAATTTCGGCCTATTAGTCTTTGTAATGTGCTTTACAAAATTATCTCCAAAATGTTGGCTGCCAGATCGAAGAGTATATTGCCTGAAATTATTTCACCTACCCAGAGTGCATTCATTCCTGGTAGATTGATCACGGATAATATACTTATTGCCTATGAGTGTATCCATAAAATAAAGAATACGAGGAACGGTCTTGCTGGATTGTGTGCAGTCAAGCTAGACATGCACAAGGCTTATGATAGAGTAGAATGGATCTTCTTGAGAAATATGATGAGGAAATTGGGATTCCATGATAATTGGATTGATTTAATGATGGCTTGTGTGAGCTCAGTAAGATACAAAGTAAGATTTAACTCACAGGAGACAGATATATTTACCCCTGCAAGGGGACTTAGGCAAGGGGACCCCCTCTCGTCGTACCTATTTGTGATTTGTGCAGAAGGTCTTTCTAGTTTATTGCAGTATGAAGAAGAAGTTGGTGGCATTATTTGCTGACGATTCTCTTATTCTCATGCGAGCTGATGTGTTAAATGCAACTTCCTTACGACAAGCACTAGAAACCTACTGTGAGAATTCGGGACAGATGATCAGTGTGGGTAAATTGAGCATCTTTTTAGCCCGAATACTAATGTGACCACGAAAGCTGAAATTTGTCAAGAGTTGGATATAAATACGGAAGCCTTATCTGATAAATATCTCAGCCTACCTGCCATGGTTGGTGCTAACAGAAGTGACTGTTTCAAACATCTCCGTGACAGGGTTATGCATAGGATAAATGGATGGATGGAGAAACAATTATCCATGGGTGGCAAGGAGATATTATTGAAAGCCATTGCTCAGTCTATACCGGTATTTCTAATGTCAGTTTTCTGTCTTCCTAAAGGCGTTTGCAAAGAAATTACAGATGTAATAGCTCAATTCTGGTGGGGTGATGAAGAAGATAACAAGAAGATGCATTAGTATTCTTGGTGGAAGCTATGTTTCCCAGAGTGAAGGTGGGATGAGATTTCGAGATTTATATTCGTTTAATCTTGCTCTCTTGGCGAAACAATGCTGGAGATTGATAACGAACCTGGACTCGCTTTGTGCTAGGATTTTAAAGGCAAAGTATTACCCAAATTGTGACATTCTCCTAGCAGGGCTGAAAAAGGGATCTTCCTTCACTTGGCAGAGTATCATTGTGGGGTTAGCTTGCTTTAAACGTGGATACATATGGAGAATAGGAATGGGAGAAAATGTTGACATATGGGCTGACCCGTAGATACCTTCAAGCCCCAACAGGATGATTATTACTCTGCGAAATCAGTCTATTTTAACAAAGGTTTCTGAACTAGTTAATCCTATTACCCAAACGCGGGATGAGCAATTGCTTCAAGACAATTTTAACCCCATGGATGTTCGAAGGATCTTGCAAATACCCTTACACCTTCAAGAATTTGATGATTTTGCGCCTGGCATCTGAATAAAAACGAAATCTTTTTGTGAAAACTGCATATCATATTGAGTGGATACACAAATATGGGGGCCATGCAATTGCCCTCGGCAGACGGGAAGCTCTACGACTCCGGCAGTGTGGTCTATGCCATGGAATCTTCAAGTCCCATGTAAAGTTCAAATATTTTGCTGGAGAACTCTGCACGGAATTGTACCGTTAATGTCTGTACAATGGTGCGCGTCGGTCCTAAACAAACGGTTTAAAACCCCTTTCCGCAACGGCATTTGGAACCGTCGCCAAGTGAGTGTGGGTGATAGGGGGGTCCTTCCCACACGACCTAGAAACCGTCGGGGATAGGGCCCCTATAGTACTCCTACTCGTTTCTGCTCGCATTGCCATCGCAGTCGGTATTCTGTGGTGCTACGTTTACGGTGTGCGGCCCATAACAAACGGTTCACTATTATAGGACGTGTATGATGCGCGGCCCATCACAAACGGTTCACCGTTAAGAAGATTAGCTAATCATCGTACGAGTGTCGGACAGGATTATGAAACGGCGGACCATCATAACATCATCGTACATGACAACTATCGCACACACTATTCTATGGTGCAACGTTTACGATGCATACTTCATCAGAAACAGTTCATGGTTGTGAATCATGTACGATAAGGCAATTAACACAAACGTTTAGTTTGCCCGCACCATTTGTGATATTGTCTGACATCACACACACTTTGCAAACGGCAACTGTGTGCATGCTTGCACACGTTTCCTCTCTGTGAACCGTCTCCGATTATGGTGCATATCGCAAACATTTGTGTTTTACAGATCGTGTGTGCTGTAACAACCTGGAGAGCATAATTTCACCGTAATTTAATTGTTGCTTTTCCAAATTGTACCGAATTTGGAATTTGAATGTATGCTACAGCTTTATTCATATCCATCAGGTTCAAACAACCAATGCATTATCCGATTCATAGGTACATATGTTCAAGAATTACATAAGAACCAAATAAAGAATGATGAACCATAGTTGTATACTTGTACTATTAAAGACGGTAAAGAAAGAGGCGAAATATAATCTGGTTGCTGAACAAGGTGAAGCAGAATGCCCATATTGTGCCCTCCTCCATGCAGAAGGCATGCATGTCTCTAGTCCAACCCCTTGTGATGGCCGACCGCTCATCCTTCATGGTCTTCATGAAAAAATCTAGATAATCATCGTGTTCTGGTAGAAATACTTTAACCTTTGCATGCCCACCAATCATGTAGTTTGAGAGGTAATCTTGAGTAAACTGCTTTGGCAACCACTTCAAAGGAAAAAGATTCAGACATTGTTATCTAACACAACTCATTATGGGCAATAAAAAAACGCTGCAGAGTTCTTACTTACCATCCTACAGTTCGCTTTTGTCTTGGATAAAGTGTAAACAAATAGTTTAATTGCCATCTTTGGACCCATTTTTTCTAACAATCTTTATCAGCTTCCTCACTTGATGCTGGTTCATCGATATCTCATTGCCCCATACGCAGAAAGGGTCGAAATGCGGATCTTTACCAATGACATATGTACCTAAAGGCACCAAGTTAATATTAGAAGCTAAACAGCAATTGCACAATGATGTAGTACAACACTCTTTTATAATATGTCTATATACATCCGTATGTGGTAGTCCATTTGAAATCTCTAAAAAGACAAATATTTAGGAATGGAGGGAGTATCTTATAACATCCAATGTACTCACATATTAGATGAATTAACATCTTATATTATGGGCCGGAAGGAGTTTAGTTCATTCTTACAAATTATCTGCTGCTGTATCCATGGGTTACAGTTAGTTTGAGCTAGTTCGGGCTCAAATAGCCCTAAAGTATATCTAAACAAGAGGGCTAGTTTGAGCTAGTTGCATCTATAACCCACCCAAAAAAATAGTATCCAACCCAAGAGGTGCTAATTGGAGCCAGTTCTCCTAGTGCATTTATTGTCAATCTAACCCTGCCATCCAAACAACTCTTTGGATGGAGTTAGTTCAGGGTTAGTAATGAGCCATAAACTATCTAACCTCTAGCTAAGTTGAGTATCCAAACAGGGTTGTGTTGTTACTGTTGCTGCTGCTGCTCTTCTACGTATATCTAGACATCATTAGAACATTAATGTAACAATCTTCCTTGTTGCTATGTAGCCTAGGATTGCATATTTAGACATTAAGTACAGTGCATGTTGCTATGTAGCCTCAGATATATTACATATGGCCCTAGTTAACCTAAGGAAAAATGGGTTGCGGGTATATTCAGTTAAAAGTCCGATTCACCGATTAGTCCCTTATCAACTGCCGGCCTATATGCTACCAGCTACCGATATCCTGAACAATGAGTAGATATAAGCCATAAGATGAAACTAACCTCGATGGAAAACAACAGTCGTTCCAAAAATTGTCCTGTGTAGGTACATCAAGAAGAGTGTTAAGCACAATAGGCTAAACATCAACCAAAATTACACATGGCAGACAAAATAATCTCCAAAAGATAGCTTCAGTGTGCAGGTTTAAGCAGCTAGTAAAGCAAAACAAGTGGAAAGGTGTGCTAACTGCAACAGGCCAAACATTTAACAACAAGCACACATGGTCATTCAAACTGGTATTGTGCTGTTCTAAGTACACTGGTTATAGTTAAATAAAAATGGAAAGGCGTGTTAACTACAAGATGCAGCAACCAAATGTAGTCATTCATAGTGGTATTGTTGAAACTGGTACTGATGAAATTGAACTGCACAGTTCATACTTGCACATATAGAACATCACGTTGTGAATAACTCGAATAAACAAGGCATACTACGAACAACCAAAGATAGCATTGGAAACTGAACATATGCTAACTACAAACAACCGAACAATCAAAAAACTTTAAAAGAGGCATATGCTAGCTATAACAGGCTTAACAGCCAGCAAATATATGCATTCCTATTGGTATGTTTAAAACTGGATTGATGAAATGTACTGCACAGTAAATAATTGCACATATAGAGCATCACATTGTGAACAACTAAAATAAACAAGGCATACTACAAACAACCAGATATAGCAATTAAAACTGGACGTATTCTCACTACACTACAAAAGGGACTCGACAAAACAAATCATGGGTTTCCCCCTGTGAAGAGGCATAGCAAAACAAATCATGGGTTTCCTCACTTGTCACGGATGGGCTTGTTCCCTTGGGAAGAGCACGGACCCTGGATGCGCTCCATGTTGTCGCAGATGGGATCCTTCCGCTTGGAAGAGCAGGGCTGTAGGGTGCCCTCCCTGATGTCGCAAACGGGCGCTTTCCCCTTGGAAGAGCAGATGGGCTCTTTCCCCTTGGAAGAGCCGGAGAGGGTGCCTCCTCGTGGTCGTCGTCGATGAGGTCTGACTTGGAAGCTGTGGATCCCAAGCCAGCATCGCAGAACATGTCCTTTAGAAATGACAAAAGGGGCTCGATGGTGATGTAGAATGGCAAATTGTTGACAGCGAGCCAGAGGAGATCGGCGGCGCGGCCATGGATGAGATCGATGGCGGTTGAACCCGAGGGGTTGGGGGTGGGCCACTTAACCTGTGACACAGCCCGCCTTAGGGCGTCGCTGTTGATGACCTCGATGTCGTAGCCGGCGGACGAGACATCCCCGCATACTCTAGCCCGCTGCTTGAGTGCCTGCCGCCAGTAATGGTCGTCAGCTTCCTCGGCAACATCGGGCGAAGAGACGGCTATACACCTCTTTTGGGCCAGTCGCTCCTCGAGCTCCATGGGAAGCGTAGCCGGGCTTAGGCTATGATGCTCTAGAGTGGGGGTGGGGATGGGGATGGGGATCTGTGGGAAAGGGGGCGTTTGGCAGGCATCATCTAAGAAACTCAGGGCGGCCTGGGTATGGAGATCGGTGGGTAAGCTGCACGGGCAAACCGGCAGATGTTGACAATGGAGGCCTTGCAGCGGCCACGGCGGCGGGGACTTTGCTAGGGTTTTGAGTGAGGGAGGGGTGTGTGTGCGCGCGCACGCCCGAGGAGGTTTTGGTGTGTGTGTGTGTGTGTGTGTGGACGGGGGTGGGGTGATTGAGGAAATGACGCGGGTACTGAAAATTTTATTACGCGGGAGTCAAAGGCGGGAGTGAAATGTCGGGCTATTGAAAATTTTGATGATAGTGCATCGCACATGATCCGGAGATAACAACCGTGTGTTATGAAAAAGAAAAACCCTCGAGGCAGGCAGATATTTTCTAGGGATGCTGGGGGATTGGGAACAAGAAACATCGCAGGCGGTTCGGAGATAGCAACCGTGTGTTATGAAACAAAAACCCTCGAGGCGGGCAGATATTTTTGAGAGGGGGCCTCATGGAGCCCAATGTAATGTGCGGATGTGTGTGTGACAGGTGCACAAGCCTGGCACACGGTTAGTTTGAGTGAACCGTGTCTGTTGTGTCATCCGACTTGTCTAATGTTCATAAATTTGGCGAAAAATGACGCGGGAGAGGGTCAGAACACGAACACACTTGCATGTGGACCAAATTCATGTATCAAAAGGGTGGTTTGATTTTCAAATACCAAATGCAACTTCGATGTGGCACCTCTCTCGCAAAGCGCACGGTATTGCTTGCCCCCACCCACCCCCACCCCCTCATGTCGGCACGAAGGGAATCCTAAGCTATGAATGCATGCCCCCTCTCCCTCAACCGAGGTTCACCTATCAAAGTGCGAAGTAGCTAGCAGCCCCCCTCCCTCGTGTCAGCACAAAGGGAATCCTAAGCTATGGATGAATGCCCCCCCAACCGAGGTTCACCGTAGCAAAGTGCGAAGTAGCTAGCAGCCCCCCTCCCTCGTGTCGGCACGAAGGGAATCCTAAGCTATGAATGCATGCCCCCCAACCGAGGTTCACCTAGCAAAGTGTGAAGTAGAGCTAGCAGCCCCCCTCCCTTGTGTCGGCACGAAGGGATTCCTAAGCTATGAATGCATGCCCCCCCAACCGAGGTTCACCCAGCAAAGTGCGAAGTATCTAGCAGCCCCCTCCCTCGTGTCGGCACGAAGGGAATCCTAGCTAAGCTATGAATGCATGCCCTCCCCCCCCCAACCGAGGTTCACCCTAGAAAAGAGCGAAGTAGCGTGCAGCCACCCCTCCCTCGTGTCGGCACGAAGGGAATCCTAAGCTATGAATGCACATGCCCCCCAACTGAGGTTCACCTAGCAAAGTGCGAAGTAGCTAGCAGACCCCCTCCCTCGTGTCGGCACGAAGGGAATCTGATACGTCTCCAACGTATCTATAATTTTTGATTGTTCCATGCTATTATATTATCAACCTTGGATGTTTCATATGCATTTATATGCTATTTTATATGATTTTTGGGACTAACCTATTAACCTAGAGCCGAGTGCCAGTTTCTATTTTTTTTCCTTGTTTTTGAGTATCGCAGAAAAAGAAAACCAAATGGAGTCCAATTGACCTGAAATTTCACGGAGATCATTTTTGGATCAGAAGAAGCCCACGGAGTACCGGAGATGGGCCAGAAGAGTCCCGAGGCCACCACGAGGGTGGGGGCGCGCCCTACCCCCCTGGGCGCGCCCCCTACCTCGTGGCCACCTCGGGGACCCCCCTGACTTGTTCCTGACACCAAAAATTCCTATAAATATTGAAACCTCCAGAAAATAACCTAGATCGGGAGTTCCACCGCTGCAAGCTTCTCTAGCCACCTAAAACCAATCTAGACCCATTTCGGTACCCTGCCGGAGGGGGGATCCCTCACTGGTGGCCATCTTCATCATCCCGGTGCTCTCCATGACGAGGAGGGAGTAGTTCACCCTCGGGGCTGAGGGTATGTACCAATAGCTATGTGTTTGATCTCTCTCTCTCTCTCTCGTGTTCTTGATTCGCCACGATCTTTATGTACCATGAGCTTTGCTATTATAGTTGGATCTTATGATGTTTCTCCCCCTCTACTCTCTTGTGATGGATTGAGTTTTCCCTTTGAAGTTATCTTATCGGATTGAGTCTTTAAGGATTTGAGAACACTTTATGTATGTCTTGCATGTGCTTATCTGTGGTGACAATGGGATATCACGTGATCCACTTGATGTATGTTTTGGTGATCAACTTGCGAGTTCCGTGACCTCGTGAACTTATGCATAGGGGTTGGCACACGTTTTCGTCTTGACTCTCCGGTAGAAACTTTGGGGCACTCTATGAAGTTCTTTGTGTTGGTTGAATAGATGAATCTGAGATTGTGTGATGCATATCATATAATCGTACCCATGGATACTTGAGGTGACATTGGAGTATCTAGGTGACATTAGGGTTTTGGTTGATTTGTGTCTTAATGTGTTATTCTAGTACGAACTCTGGGATAGATTGAACGGAAAGAATAGATTCGTGTTATTTTACTACGGACTCTTGAATAGATCGATCAAAAAGAATAACTTTGAGGTGGTTTCGTACCCTACAATAATCTCTTCGTTTGTTCTCTGCTATTAGTGACTTTGGAGTGACACTTTGTTGCATGTTGAGGGCTTGTTATATGATCCAATTATGTTATTATTGTTGAGAGAACTTGCACTAGTGAAAGTATGAACCCTAGGCCTTGTTTCAATGCATTGCAATACCGTTTTCGCTCACTTTTCCCACTTGCTACCTTGCTGTTTTTATATTTTCTAATTATAAAAAACTATATCTACCATCCATATTGCACTTGTATCACCATCTCTTTGTAGAACTAGTGCACCTATACAATTTACCATTGTATTGGGTGTGTTGGGGACACTAGAGACTCTTTGTTATTTGGTTGCAGGGTTGTTTGAGAGAGACCATCTTCATCCTATGCCTCCCACAGATTGATAAACCTTAGGTCATCCACTTGAGGGAAATTGGCTACTGTCCTACAAACCTCTGCACTTGGAGGCCCAACAATGTCTACAAGAAGAAGGTTGTGTAGTAGACATCAAGCTCTTTTCTGGCGCCGTTGCCGGGGAGGTGATTGCTTGAAGGTATATCTTTGGATCTTGAAATCGAATCTTTTTGTTTCTTGTTTTATCACTAGTTTAGTATATAAAAGAAAACTAAAAAAATATAGAATTGAGGTTACCTCATATGCTTCATCTTTTTAATGTCTTTAGGGAAAATAAGGATTCCAATAATTGTGCCAAAGTGTTAGAAGAAGAATGCATTAAAATGTTTGGCACTAAATCTTTGAATGATGAGCATGATGGCAATGTTGTTAGTGAACTCTTTGAATACCCATAGTACTAATGATGATTGCACTAGTCATGATGAAAAAGTCTCTTATAAGCATGTCAATTTTTGTGGAGTGCATAGAGTTTTTAAGTTGATACCTCACAAGTATAGGGGATCACAATAGTTTTTGAGGGTAGAGTATTCAACCCAAATTTATTGATTCGACACAAGGGGAGCCAAAGAATATTCTCAAGTATTACCAGCTGAGTTGTCAATTCAACCACACCTGGAAACTTAATATCTGCATCAAAGTATCTAGTTGCAAAGTAATATGATAGTAGTGGTAACAGTGGTAAAAGCAACGGTAGTAGTTTTGGTTTTATAGTGATTGTAACAGTAGCAACGGAAAAGTAAATAAGCGAAGAACAATATAAGAAAAGCTCATATGAAATGGATCGGTGATGGAGAATTATGTCGGATGCGATAAATCATGCAACAGTTATAACATAGCGTGACACAGAGCTAGCTCTAGTTCATCAATGTAATGTAGGCATGTGTTCTGAATATAGTCATACGTGCTGATGGAAAAGAACTTGCATGACCTCTTTTGTCCTACCCTCCCGTGGCAGCGGGGTCCTATTGGAAACTAAGGGATATTAAGGCCTCCTTTTAATAGAGTACCGGACCAAAGCTTTAACACATAGTGAATACATGAACTCCTCAAACTACGGTCATCGCTGGTAAGTATCCCGATTATTGTCACTTCGGGGTTAGCGGATCATAACACATAATAGGTGACTATAGACTTGCAAGATAGGATCAAGAACTCACATATATTCATGAAAACATAATAGGTTCAGATCTGAAATCATGGCACTCGGGCCCTAGTGACAAGCATTAAGCATAGCAAAGTCATAGCAACATCAATCTCAGAACATAGTGGATACTAGGGATCAAACCCTAACAAAACTAACTCGATTACATGATAAATCTCATCCAACCCATCACCGTCCAGCAAGCCTACGATGGAATTACTAACGCACAGCGGTGAGCATCATGAAATTGGTGATGGAGGAAGGTTGATGATGACGATGGCGACGGATTCCCCTCTCCGAAGCCCCGAGCGGACTCCAGATCAGCCCTCCTAAGAGAGTTTAGGGCTTCGCGGCAGCTCCGTATCGTAAAACGTGATGAATCCTTCTCTCTGATTTTTTTCTCCCCGAACACGAATATATGGAGTCAATATGGACATCGGTAGAGCATCAGGGGGCCCACAAGGCAGGGGGCGCGCCCAGGGGGTAGGCGCGCCCCCCACCCTCGTGGACAGGGTGTGGGCCCCCTGACGTGGATTCTTCCGCCAGTATTTTTTATATATTCCAAAAATAATCTCCGTTGATTTTTAGGTCATTCCGAGAACTTTTATTTCTACACAAAAATAACACCATGGCAATTCTGCTAAAAACAGCGTCAGTCCGGGTTAGTTACATTCAAATCATGCAAGTTAGAGTCCAAAACAAGGGCAAAAGTGTTTGGAAAAGTAGATACGACGGAGACGTATCACAAGTACACACCAAATAGGGAAGATAGATTTTGCAAGAGGCATAAGTATTTAGAAACTAAATGGTTGCAAGAAAGGCTAGATGCTTGTGCTGAAAATTTAATATTCCTTTGTCATCCTTGTGAACTTTGCAATGAACGTGATCATCTAAATCTCCAATGCAAATTGTTTCATGATCATATCGTGTCCAAAAATTGTGATGACTTGATTTCCCTTCCACATCATAATGAACTTAGTTTGCTTATGGGTTATGAAGAAATGAAACGTTTAACTAAGAATATTCCAGAGTTTGTCCTTGATAAAATTCTTGATTTTGATCTAGAGGAAATTTATATGTATTGTGCGGTGAATTGTATTGAATATCCTTACATTGCCAATTACATAAAGTCTAAAAAACAAATATAAGATGAAGAGAATACTAATGAAAGGGAAGAGATTTCCCAATATCCTCCTATTCTTTCTTATGATGAATCAGGTAATGAGGATGCGCTTTCTATTCAACCAATCTCATTAATAAGGAGCTCCAAAAAGAGGATTAAACTCACACATGATGTGAAGAAGAAAAAGAAAAGACGTAGAAGCAAAGTTAAAAAGGTATCCCTCCCAAATGATGTTGCTCCTATTACTCATTGTGATGATGATAATTGCTATACTATTGGTGATATCCATACTATTAATGATGAGAGTATTATGCTTATGATATGAAAAGGCCCAAGCTTGGGGATGCTATGTTTGATGAGAATGACATGTTTGAGAATGTATTTGCTGCAATTAATGTTTGTCCCAAGCATGGGGATGCTATGTTTAATGAAGATGATATTTTTAGCCTCCCATATTTTGATGAGCAAATTTATTATGACGATAGCATGCCACCTATTTATGATGACTATTGTGATGACACTTATGCTATAAAAATTAGTGATGATTATATTTATAAGACTTGTCATGATTATAATTACCCTTTTTCTGAACATTACTCTTTTAATGTGGAAACAATTTATAGTATTCGAGTTTCTTATGATACTCCCACTATTCCGAATGAGAAGAATTTTGCTTATGTGGAGAATAGTAAATTTTCTATGCTTGTAGATAATTAAAAGAATGCTTTATGTGATGGTTATATTGTTGAATTCATTCATGATTCTACTGAAAATTATTATGAGGGAGGAATATATGCTCGTAGGAATTGCAATAATATCAAGTTTCCTCTCTATGTGCTTAAAGTTTTAAAGTAATGCTTGTTTTGCCTTCCTATGCTAGTTGATTATTGTTCCCATAAGTTGTTTGCTCACAAAACCCCTATGCATAGGAAGTGGGTTAGGCTTAAATGTGCTAGTTATATTCTTCATGATGCTCTCTTTATGTTTCAATTCTTATCTTTTATGTGAGCATCATTGAAATCATCATGCCTAGCTAGGGGCGTTAAACGATACCGCTTGTTGGGAGGCAACCCAATTTTATTTTTGTTCCTGTTTAGTAATAAATAAATCACCTATACTCTGTTATGATTGTGTTTTTTATGTTTTAATTAGTGTCTGTGCCAAGTAAAGCCTTTAGGATCTTCTTGGGTGATTGTTATTTGATCTTGCTGTAAAAAATAGAAAGTATGAGCTCACAAGAATAATTTAGTTTTTTACCAGAGAGTGATAAAATAGAAATTCCACTTGCAGTAGATTAATAAACAAATTTCCTAGGACTTCCTAATTTCTCAGGATTTTTTGTGTTACAGAAGTATTCGAAACCTACAGATTACTACAGACTATTCTGTTTTTGACAGATTTTGTTTTCTATGTGTTGATTGCTTATTTTGATGAATCTATGAGTAGTATCGGAGGCTATGAACCATAGAGAAGTTGGAATACAGTAGATATTACACCAATATGAATTTATAATGAGTTCACAACAGTACCAAAACTGGTGATTTATTTTCTAATACTAACGGAGCTTACGAGTTTTCTGTTGAGTTTTGTGTTGTGAAGTTTTCAAGTTTTGGGTAAAGATCTGATGCACTATGGAACAATGAGTGGCAAGAGCCTAAGCTTGGGGATGCCCTGAATGGCATCCCCTCTTTCGTCTTTGTTCATCGGTAACTTTACTTGGAGCTATATTTTTATTCACCACATGATATGTGTTTTGCTTGGAGCGTCATTTTATTTTGTTTTGTTTTGCTTGGTTTGAATAAAATACCAAGATCTGGAATTATTAAATGTTAGAGAGTCTTCACATAGTTGCATAATTATTCGACTACTCATTGATCTTCACTTACATCTTTTGGAGTAGTTTGTAATTTGCTCTAGTGCTTCACTTATATTATTTCGGGAGTCTTTATAACAACATGGTAATTTCTTGGGTTATAAAATTAGTCCTACTACGATGGGCATCCAAGAGTGATATAATAAAAACTTTCATATAAAGTGCGTTGAATACTATGAGAAGTTCGATACTTGATGGTTGTTTTGAGATATGAAGATGGTAATATTAGAGTCATGCTAGTTCAGTAGTTGTGAATTTGAGAGATAATTGTGTTAAAGTTTGTGATTCTCGTAGCATGCACTTATGGTGAACCGTTATGTGATGAAGTCGGAGCATGGTTTATTTATTAATTGTCTTCCTTATGAGTGGCGGTCGGGGACAAGTGATGTCTACAACCTTCTTCTTGTAGACGTTGTTGGGCCTCCAAGTGCAGAGGTTTGTAGGACAGTAGCAAATTTTCCTCAAGTGGATGACCTAAGGTTTATCAATCCGTAGGAGGCGTAGGATGAAGATGGTCTCTCTCAAGCAACCCTGCAACCAAATAACAAAGAGTCTCTTGTGTCCCCAACACACCCAATACAATGGTAAATTGTATAGGTGCACTAGTTCGGCGAAGAGATGGTGATACAATTGCAATGTGGATAATAGATAATAGTTTTTGTAATCTGAAAATATAAAAACAGCAAGGTAACGAATGGTAAAAGTGAGCGTAAACGGTATTGCAATGTGTTGAAACAATGCCTAGGGTTCATACTTTCGCTAGTGTAAGTTCCCTCAACAATAATAGCATAATTGGATCACATAACTATCCCTCAACATGCAACAAAGAGTCACTCCAAAGTCACTAATAGCGGAGAACGAACAAAGAGATTATGGTAGGGTACGAAACCACCTCAAAGTTATTCTTTCCAATCAATCCGTTGGGCTATTCCTATAAGTGTCACAAACAGCCCTAGAGTTCGTACTAGAATAACACCTTAAGACACAAATCAACCAAAACCCTAATGTCACCTAGATACTCCATTGTCACCTCAAGTATCCGTGGGCATGATTATACGATATGCATCACACAATCTCAATTCATCTATTCAACCAACACAAAGGACCTCAAAGAGTGCCCCAAGGATCTACCGGAGAATCACGACGAAAACGTGTGCCAACCCCTATGCATAGGTTCATGAACCCGCAAGTTGGTCACCTTAACATACATCAAGTGGCACGCGGTATCCCATTGTCACCACAGATATCCACGGCAATACATACATCAAGTGTTCTCAAGTCTTTAAAGACTCAATCTGATAAGATTACTTCAAAGGGGAAACTCAATTCATTACAAGAGAGAAGAGGGGGAGGAGAAACATCATAGGATCCAAATATAATAGCAAAGCTCGCGATACATCAAGATCGTATCATCTCAAGAACACGAGAGAGAGAGATCAAACACATAGCTACTCGTACATACCCTCAGCCTCGAGGGAGAACTACTCCCTCCTTGTCATGGAGAGTGTCGGGATGATGAAGATGGCCACCAGTGAGGGATTGCCCCCTCCGGCAGGGTGCCGGAACGGGTCTAGATTGGTTTTCGGTGGCTACGGAGGCTTCTGGCGGTGGAACTCCCGATCTATGTTGCGTTCTGGAAGTTTTAGGGTATATGGAGTTATATAGGCAAAAGAAGCACGTCAGGGGAGCCACGGGGGCGCCACGAGGCAGGGGGCGCGCCCCCCACCCTCGTGGGCAGCTCCCGTATCTTCTGACGTGGGGTCCAAGTCCATCAGGTGTGTTTCCTTCCAAAAATAACTTCTCTAGTTGATTTCGTTCCGTTTCGACTCCGTCTGATATTCCTTTTCTTCAAAACACTGAAATAGGCATAAAACAGAAAATCTGGGTTGGGCCTCCGGTTAATAGGTTAGTCCCAAAAGTAATATAAAAGTGGAAAATAAAGCGCAATATTGCCCAAAACAGTAGATAATATAGCATGGAGCAATCAAAAATTATAGATACGTTGGAGACGTATCAAGCATCCCCAAGCTTAATTCCTGCTCGTCCTCGACTAGGTAAATGATAAAAAAGTTAATTTTTGATGTGGAATGCTAGTTGGCATAATTTCAATGTAATTCTTCTTACTTGTGATATGAATATTCAGATTCAAAAGATGCAAGACAAAAGTTCATATTGACATAAAAATAATAATACTTCAAGCATACTAACTAAGCAATCATGTCTTCTCAAAATAACATGGCTAAAGAAAGCTATCCCTACAAAATCATATAGTCTGGCTATGCTCCATCTTCACCACACAAAGTATTTAAATCATGCACAACCCTGATGACAAGCCAAGCAATTGTTTCATACTTTTGATGTTCCCAAACTTTTTCAATCTTCACGCAATACATGAGCGTGAGCCATGGACATAGCACTATAGGTGGAATAGAATGGTGGTTGTGGAGAGGACAAAAAGGGAGAAGATAGTCTCACATCAACTAGGCGTATCAACGGGCTATGGAGATGCCCATCAATAGATATCAATGTGAGTGAGTAGGGATTGCCATGCAACGGATGCACTAGAGCTATAAGTGTATGAAAGCTCAACAAAAGAAACTAGTGGGTGTGCATCCAACTCGCTTGCTCACGAAGACCTAGGGCATTTTGAGGAAGCCCATCATTGGAATATACAAGCCAAGTTCTATAATGAAAGATTCCCACTAGTATATGAAAGTGACAACATAGGAGACTCTCTATATGAAGAACATGGTGCTACTTTGAAGCACAACATATGAGACTCGCTATATCATGGTGCTACTTTGAAGCACAAGTGTGGAAAAAGGATAGTAGCATTGTCCCTTTTATTTTTATTTTTTTCATTTGGCCTTTCTTTTTTTGGCCTTTTTTGGGACAATGCTCTATTGAATGATGATCATCACACTTCTATTTATTTAAAACTCAATGATACAACTCGATACTAGAAAAAAGTATGACTCTATATGAATGCCTCCGGCGGTGTACCGGGATGTGCAATGATGCATGAGTGACATGTATGAAAGAATTATTAACGGTGGCTTTGCCACAAATACTATGTAAACTACATGATCATGCTAAGCAATATGACAATGATGAATGTGTCATGATAAACTGGATGGTCGAAAGTTGCATGGCAATATATCTCGGAATGGCTATGGAAATGCCATAATAGGTAGGTATGGTGGCTGTTTTGAGGAAGGTATATGGTGGGTTTATGGTACCGGCGAAAGTTGCGCGGTACTAGAGAGGCTAGCAATGGTAGAAGGGTGAGAGTGCGTATAATCCATGGACTCAACATTAGTCATAAAGAACTCACATTCTTATTGCAAAAATCTATTAGTTATCGAAACAAAGTACTACGCGCATGCTCCTAGGGGGATAGATTGGTATGAAAAGACCATCGCTCGTCCCCGACCGCCACTCATAAGGAAGACAATCAATAAATAAATCATGCTCCGACTTCGTAACATAACGGTTCACCATACGTGCATGCTACGGGAATCACAAACTTCAACACAAGTATTTCTCAAATTCACAACTACTCAACTAGCATGACTCTAATATTACCATCTCCATATCTCAAAACAATTGTCAAGTATCAAACTTGTCATAGTATTCAACACACTCATAAGAGAATTTTATTATTCTTGAATACCTAGCATATTAGGATTTTAAGCAAATTACCATGCTATTTAAGACTCTCGAAATAATATAAGTGAAGCATGAGAGTTCATCTTTTGCTATAAAATAAAACTACGACCATGCTCTAAAAGATATAAGTGAAGCACTAGAGCAACAACAAACTACTCCGAAAGATATAAGTTAAGATCAATGAGTAGTTGAATAATTATGCAACTATGTGAAGACTCTCTAACAATTAATAATTTCAGATCTTGGTATTTTATTCAAACAGCAAGCAAAGCAAAATAAAATGACATCTAAGAATAGCAAACATCATGTGAAGAAGCAAAAACTTAGGATCAACCGAAACTAACCGATAATTGTTGAAGAATAAAGGTGGGATGCCAAACCGGGGCATCCCCAAGCTTAGATGCTTGAGACTTCTTAATTCCTCTCATATCACAGTCTCCCTAAATCTCAAAAGCTTCATCCACACAAAACTCAACAAGGACTCGTGAGATAAGTTAGTATAAACCATTGCCAAAACCTTATCATACTCTACTGTAGCAAATCACTAAAATTATTATTCAACATTGCATACTAAATGCCTCTGAATATTTAATAGTCCTATCCTCAAATAGAATCATTAAAGAAGCAAACATATGCAAACAATGCAAACATAACAGCAATCTGCCTAAACAGGATAGTCTGTAAAGAATGCTGCAACATCCATACTTACCTAGATCCAAAAATTATGAAATAAAATTCACACTGTAGTAAATTTATCAGAGCTTAATATGCAAAAGGTTTCAACATTTTATCACATTCTGACTTTTCTAGGGAATTATTGCAACAGCGGTAAACTTTCTATTTTCAAACAGCAACATGTATACTTGTAACATAGGCATAGTAAAGGCTATCAATGCCACTTCTATTTAAATAAAAGATGAAAAACATTATTCTAAATAACAGAAAGCAAATCCTAACAAAATAAATTGACGCTCCAAGCAAAACACATATCATGTGGCGAATAAAAATATAACTCCAAGTAAAGTTACCGATGAACGAAGACGAAAGAGGGGATGCCTTCTGGGGCATCCCCAAGCTTAGGCTCTTGGTTGTCCTTGAATATTACCTTGGGGTGCCTTGGGAATCCCCAATATTAGGCTCCTTCCACTCCTTATTCCATAGTCCATCGAATCCTTACCCAAAACTTGAAAACTTCACAATACAAAACTTAACAGAAAACTCGTAAACTCCGTTAGCAAAAGGAAACAAAACACCACTTCAAGGTACTGTAATTAACTCATTATTTATTTATATTGGTGTTAAACCTACTGTATTCCAACTTCTCTATGGTTTATAAACTATTTTACTAGCCATAGATTCATCAAAATAAGTAAACAACACATGAAAAACAGAATCTGTCAAAAACAGAACAGTCTGTAGTAATCTGGATCAAACGTATACTTCTGAAACTCATAAAATTCTAAAATAAATTGGTGTACCTGAGGAATTTATCTATTAATCATCTGCAAAAAGAATTAGCTAAATATCACTATCCAAATAAAAATGGAAGCAATTCTCGTGAGCGCTAAAGTTTCTGTTTTTGACAGCATGATCAACAAGACTTTCCCCAAGCCTTCCCAAAGGTTCTACTTGGCACAAACACTAATTAAAAGCATAAAACCACATCTATACAGAGGCTAGATGAATTATTTATTACTAAACGGGAACAAAAATAAAATTGGGTTGCCTCCCAACAAGCGCTATCGTTTAATGCCCCTAGCTAGGCATGATGATCTCAATGATGCTCACATAGAAGATAAGAATTGAAATATAAAGAGAGCATCATGAAGAATATGACTAGCACATTTAAGTCTAACCCACTTCCTATTCATAGGGATTTTGTGAGCAAACAACTTGTGGGAACAAGAATCAACTTGCAAAGGAAGGTAAAACAAGCATAACTTCAAAATTTTAAGCACATAGAGAGGAAACTTGATACTATTGCAATTCCTACAAGCATATATTCCTCCTTCATAATAATTTTCAGTAGCATCATGAATGAATTCAACAATATAACCAGCACCTAAAGCATTCTTTTCATGATCTACAAGCATAGAAATTTTACTACTCTCCACATAAGCAAAATTCTTCTCATGAATAATAGTGGGAGCAAACTCAACAAAATAATTATCATGTGAGGCATAATCCAATTGAAAACTAAAATCATGGTGACAAGTTTCATGGATATCATTATTCTTTATAGCATACAAGTCATCACAATAATCATCATAGATAGCAACTTTGTTCTTGTAATCAATTGGAACCTCTTCCGGAATAGTGGATTCATCACAAAATAAAGTCATGACCTTCCTAGCTAGGCAGACTAAGGCATAGCCTAGTGGTTGGAAGGGGATGATGCCTTCCCACCCACCCAGGTTCAAGGCATGGTACTTGCAATTTGGGGTTGTTGCACCAACTATACTGTAGGGGGTTCCCTTACAGTCTTTCTATCAAAAAATAAAATAAAGTCATGACCTCTCCAAATCCACTTTCATCAATATAATCATCATAAATAGGAGGCATGCTTTCATCATAATAAATTTGCTCATCAAAACTTGGGGGACAAAAAATATCATCTTCATCAAACATAGCTTCCCCAAGCTTGTGGCTTTGCATATCATTAGCATCATGGATATTCAAGGAATTCATACTAACAACATTGCAATCATGCTCATTATTCAAATATTTAGTGCCAAACATTTTATAGATTTCTTCTTCTAGCACTTGAGCACAATTATCCTTTCCATCATACTCACGAAAGATATTAAAAAGGTGAAGCGTATGAGACAAACTCAATTCCATTTTTTTGTAATTTTCTTTTATAAACTAAATTAGTGATAAAACAAGAAACTAAAAGACTCGATTACAAGATCTAAAGATATACCTTCAAGCGCTAACCTCCCCGGCAACGGTGCCAGAAAAGAGCTTGATGTCTACAACCTTCTTCTTGTAGACGTTGTTGGGCCTCCAAGCGCAGAGGTTTGTAGGACAGTAGCAAATTTCCCTCAAGTGGATGACCTAAGGTTTATCAATCTGTAGGAGGCGTAGGATGAAGATGGTCTCTCTCAAGCAACCCTGCAACCAAATAACAAAGAGTCTCTTGTGTCCCCAACACACCCAATACAATGGTAAATTGTATAGGTGCACTAGTTCGGCGAAGAGATGGTGATACAAGTGCAATATGGATAATAGATAATAGTTTTTGTAATCTGAAAATATAAAAACAGCAAGGTAACGAATGGTAAAAGTGAGCATAAACGGTATTGCAACGTGTTGAAACAAGGCCTAGGGTTCATACTTTCGCTAGTGTAATTTCCCTCAACAATAATAGCATAATTGGATCACATAACTATCCCTCAACATGCAACAAAGAGTCACTCCAAAGTCACTAATAGCGGAGAACGAACGAAGAGATTATGGTAGGGTACGAAACCACCTCAAAGTTATTCTTTCCAATCAATCCGTTGGGCTATTCCTATAAGTGTCACAAACATCCCTAGAGTTCGTACTAGAATAACACCTTAAGACACAAATCAACCAAAACCCTAATGTCACCTAGATACTCCATTGTCACCTCAAGTATCCGTGGGCATGATTATACGATATGCATCACACAATCTCAATTCATCTATTCAACCAACACAAAGGACCTCAAAGAGTGCCCCAAAGATCTACCGGAGAATCACGACGAAAACGTGTGCCAACCCCTATGCATAGGTTCATGAACCCGCAAGTTGGTCACCTTAACATACATCAAGTGGCACGCGGTATCCCATTGTCACCACAGATATCCATGGCAAGACATACATCAAGTGTTCTCAAGTCTTTAAAGACTCAATCCGATAAGATTACTTCAAAGGGGAAACTCAATTCATTACAAGAGAGAAGAGGGGGAGGAGAAACATCATAGGATCCAAATATAATAGCAAAGCTCGCGATACATCAAGATCGTATCATCTCAAGAACACGAGAGAGAGAGAGATCAAACACATAGCTACTGGTACATACCCTCAGCCCCGAGGGAGAACTACTCCCTCCTCATCATGGAGAGCGCCGGGATGATGAAGATGGCCACCGGTGAGGGATTGCCCCCTCCGGCAGGGTGCCGGAACGGGTCTAGATTGGCTTTCGATGGCTACGGAGGCTTCTGGCAGCGGAACTCCCGATCTATGTTACGTTCTGGAAGTTTTAGGGTATATGGAGTTATATAGGCAGAAGAAGCACGTCAGGGGAGCCACGGGGCCCCACGAGGCAGGGGGCGCGCCCTAAGGGGGTGGCCGCGCCCCCCACCCTTGTGGGCAGCTCCCGTATCTTCTGACGTGGGGTCCAAGTCCATCAGGTGTGTTTCCTTCCAAAAATAACTTCTCCAGTTGATTTCGGTCCGTTTCGACTCCGTCTGATATTCCATTTCTTCAAAACACTGAAAATAGGCATAAAACAGCAAACCTGGGCTGGGCCTCTTGTTAATAGGTTAGTCCCAAAAGTAATATAAAAGTGGAAAATAAACCCCAATATTGCCCAAAACAGTAGATAATATAGCATGGAGCAATCAAAAATTATAGATACGTTGGAGACGTATCAACGAGCGATGGTCTTTTCCTACCAATCTATCCCCCTAGGAGCATGCGCGTAGTACTTCGTTTCGATAACTAATAGATTTTTGCAATAAGTATGTGAGTTCTTTATGACTAATGTTGAGTCCATGGATTATACGCGCTCTCACCCTTCCACCATTGCTAGCCTCTCTTGTGCCGCGCCACTTTCGCCGGTACCATAACACCCACCATTACCTTCCTCAAAACAGCCACCATACCTACCTATTATGGCAATTCCATAGCCATTCCGAGATATATTGACATGCAACTTTCCACCATTCTGTTTATTATGACACACTTCATCATTGTCATATTGCTTTGCATGATCATGTAGTTGACATCGTATTTGTGGCAAAGCCACCATTCATAATTCTTTCATACATGTCACTCTTGATTCATTGCATATCCCGGTACACCGCCGGAGGCATTCATGTAGAGTCATATCTTGTTCTAAGTATCGAGTTGTAAGTAAATAAAAGTGTGATGGTCATCATTATTAGAGCATTGTCCCATGTGAGGAAAGGATGATGGAGACTATGATTCCCCCACAAGTCGGGATGAGACTCCGGACGAAAAAAAGAGAAAAAGGAGGCCATAAAAAAGGAGAAGGCCCAAAAAAACAAAAAACAAAAAATGAGAGATAAAGAGAGAAGGGGCAATGCTACTATCGTTTTACCACACTTGTGCTTCAAAGTAGCACCATGATCTTCATGATAGAGAGTCTCATATTTTGTCACTTTCATATAGTAGTGGGAATTTTTCATTATAGAACTTAGCTTGTATATTCCAATGATGGGCTTCCTCAAAATGCCCTAGGTCTTCGTGAGCAAGCGAGTTGGATACACACCCACTTAGTTTCTTTTTGAGCTTTCATACACTTATAGCTCTAGTGCATCCGTTGCATGGCAATCCCTACTCACTCACATTGATATCTATTGATGGGCATCTCCATAGCCCGCTGATACGCCTAGTTGATGTGAGACTATCTTCTCCTTTTTGTCTTCTCCACAACCACCATTCTATTCCACCTATAGTGTTATGTCTATGGCTCACGCTCATGTATTGCGTGAAGATTGAAAAAGTTTGAGAACATCAAAAGTATGAAACAATTGCTTGGCTTGTCATCGGGGTTGTGCATGATTTAAATTTTTTGTGTGATGAAGATAGAGCATAGCCAGACTATATGATTTTGTAGGGATAGCTTTCTTTGGCCATGTTATTTTGAGAAGACATGATTACTTTGTTAGTATGCTTGAAGTATTATTATTTTTATGTCAATATTAAACTTTTGTCTTGAATCTTATGGATCTGAATATTCATGCCACAATAAAGAGAATTACATTGAAAAATATGTTAGGTAGCATTCCACATCAAAAATTCTGTTTTTATCATTTACCTACTCGAGGACGAGCAGGAATTAAGCTTGGGGATGCTTGATACATCTCCAACGTATCTATAATTTTTTATTGTTCCATGCATTTATATTATCAACCTTGGATGTTTTATATGTTATTTTATATGATTTTTGGGACTAACCTATTAACCTAGAGCCCAGTGCCAGTTTATGTTTTTTCCTTGTTTTTGAGTGTCGCACAAAAGGAAAACCAAACGGAGTCCAATTGACCTGAAATTTCACGGAGATCATTTTGGACCAGAAGAAGCCCACGGAGTACCGGAGATAGGCCAGAGGAGTCCCAAGGCCACCACGAGGGTGGGGGCGCACCCTACCCCTTGGGCGCGCCCCCTACCTCGTGGCCGCCTCGGCGACCTGACTTGTTCCCGACGCCAAAAATTCCTATAAATATTGAAATCTCCAGAAAATAACCTAGATCGGGAGTTCCGCTGCCGCAAGCCTCTGTAGCCACCTACCAGTGGCCATCTTCATCATCCCGACACTCTCCATGACGAGGAGGGAGTAGCTCACCCTCAGGGCTGAGGGTATGTACCAATAGCTATGTGTTTGATCTCTCTCTCTCTCTCTCGTGTTCTTGATTCGGCACGATCTTGATGTACCGCGAGCTTTGCTATTATAGTTGGATCTTATGATGTTTCTCCCCCTCTACTCTCTTGTGATGGATTGAGTTTTCCCTTTGAAGTTATCTTATCGGATTGAGTCTTTAAGGATTTGAGAACACTTGATGTATGTCTAGCATGTGCTTATCTGTGGTGACAATGGGATATCATGTGATCCACTTGATGTATGTTTTGGTGATCAACTTGCGAGTTCCGTGACCTCGTGAACTTATGCATAGGGGTTGGCACACATTTTTGTCTTGGCTCTCCGGTAGAAACTTTGGGGCACTCTATGAAGTTCTTTGTGTTGGTTGAATAGATGAATCTGAGATTGTGTGATGCATATCGTATAATCGTACCCACGGATACTTGAGGTGACATTGGAGTATCTAGGTGACATTAGGGTTTTGGTTGATTTGTGTCTTAATTTGTTATTCTAGTACGAACTCTGGGATAGATTGAACGGAAAGAATAGATTCGTGTTATTTTACTACGGACTCTTGAATAGATCGATCAAAAAGAATAACTTTGAGGTGGTTTCGTACCCTATAATAATCTCTTCGTTTGTTATCTGCTATTAGTGACTGGAGTGACACTTTGTTGCATGTTGAGGGCTTGTTATATGATCCAATTATGTTATTATTGTTGAGAGAACTTGCACTAGTGAAAGTATGAACCCTAGGCCTTGTTTGAACGCATGCAATACCGTTTTCGCTCACTTTTCCCACTTGCTACCTTGCTTTTTTATATTTTCTAATTACAAAAACCTATATCTACCATCCATATTGCACTTGTATCACCATCTCTTTGTAGAACTAGTGCACCTATACAATTTACCATTGTATTGGGTGTGTTGGGGACACAAGAGACTCTTTGTTATTTGGTTGCAGGGTTGTTTGAGAGAGACCATCTTCATCCTATGCCTCCCACGGATTGATAAACCTTAGGTCATCCACTTGAGGGAAATTTGCTACTGTCCTACAAACCTCTGCACTTGGAGGCCCAACAACGTCTACAAGAAGAAGGTTGTGTAATAGACATCAGAATCCTAAGCTATGAATGCATGCCCCCCCAACCGAGGTTCGCCCTACCAAAGTGTGGAGTAGCTAGTAGACATCCCTCCCTCGTGTCGGCATGAAGGGAATCCTAAGCTATGAATGCACATGCCCCCCCCCCAACCGAGGTTCACCTAGCGAAGTGCGAAGTAGCTAGCAGCCCCCCCTTGTGTGGACACGAAGGGAATCCTAAGCTATGAGCATGCCCCCTCCCCCCCAACCGAGGTTCACCTAGCAAAGTCCAAAGTAGCTAGCAGCCCCCACCCCCTCGTGTCACCACGAAGGGAATCCTAATTAAGCTATGAATGCATGTCCCCCCCCCCCAACCGAGGTTCACCTAGCAAAGTGCGATGTAGCAACCCCCCCCCCCACACACACACACTTTCAGTCGACGGGCCAGAGAGGCATATATCTCACCAAGATGGATCTTAAAACAGACCAAGAATAATCCACCTTGGTCATACAACCTCTCTCTTGTTGTTGGTCAAAGTGATGGCCGTCCATGCGACCCCGGAGATGGGCTATGTTGGGGATATTACTATTAAATATAAACCGGCCATGGGGGGCCGGGTTATGCCCACAAGGAGTTAGTCATGTTCGAAGCCCATGAAGGCAAGAGATATGGCGCTTTACAGAGGAGATCTACATGAAGGCCCAGGGCCCAAAAGCGGATTAGGGCCCGTAGATATAAACCGCCATATGATATGTAACTTATGTTGTAAGGCAAGGAAAGGTAGAAACCATGCCTGGAACGTTTATGAGCCAGCCTCGGTATTCTGTAAACTGCCGGGCATCAACCTGTGTATATAAAGGGACGACCTAGTGGCAGTTTAGGGACAGACAAAAAACAATAACTCGAGGGCCAGGCAAAGCGGATTCGCTCCCTGATCATCGAAACCCTAGCAATTCCATCACAACTGGACATAGGCTTTTACCTTCATCGTGAGGGGTCGAACCAGTATAATTCCTCGTGTCCCTTGTCCTCTTTAACCCCTTCAAGCTAATCCGTCGCGATGGCTCCATGACTAAGTCCTTTCACGAGGACATCTGTCGTGACAAAACCACGACAGTTGGCGCCCACCATGGGGCTATTACACAATGGTTTCGAGTTCTTGAAGGGAAGCTTCGAAGGACCCAAGGGATACACTGTGGGCCGGATGACCAAGAGTCGTTGCGGCAAGCTCTACATCGACGATGCGGGCTGGGGCCCCGAGGCCGGCTCAATCGAGTACGGGTACCGGGTCCCCTTCGGCGGAATACACATATTCATTGGAAAGATCAGTGAACCAGGCCCTGAGCCAGACATCTGCACCGACATCGTTGAGTCGGCTCAGTGTGCAAGACCTGCCCGAGTTCAGCCTGCCGTGAAGCGTGCCTTCGTGGGAGTCATCCACGGAGCGGAATCTGAGGATAGATCGGTATTTGGTGGCGAGACCGTCGTCTACTCTAATGATGAGTCTTCAACCGAAGAGACCGGGTCTCTATATCAACTGCAGGACGGCCGGATTAGTGGTGGTTCCGAGGGCGACAGTATTTCGGACCTCCTTGAACCGCCGAGCCGAGTTGCGATCTTCATGGCCGGTACACAATTGGTGCAGCATTCTTCTACCGCCGCAGCAGTGATTTCCGGTTCAGCATCGGCAACACCAGCCGGGGCAGGGGGCTCTGCTCCACTGCCGGCTCAGGCTTTGTCCGATTTATTCGACACTTTGGCAACGTTGTTAGTAGCTGAGGTTGACGCGGCAAAGCAGGATCAACATAACGCGGAAATTGCAAAGGTGAAGGATCAGATAGCTCAAGCTAAGGTAGATCTGGCAGCGGAGAACACCAGGATGGCCGCTGAGCGGGCCAGATTAGAGGCATAGGCCTATCGGCTTATGCTGGATCAGAGTACGTCAGATGATGTCATGACGAGAAGGTACCGGTCTCACCTACCGCCGGTTTACGAGGGAAGGAACCTCTTTAACACGCCAGGAGCAGGCACCAGCAACCAGTCAGTGGTAAACCGGGTGGAGGCACCTGGAACAAGGGCGTCGGTTCAGCCACGCGTGATGGATCCACCTCGTCAGAACAATGTCCCATCATAGCACGTCTCAACACCTTCGGGTCATTACTCTAACCCGTTGGATAACATCATTGCCGCCGCTTCGCGATTGGCAGCTCTCTCGATCGATGGCGAGTCTCCAGTAGCAGTTGAAACACGACAGGCTAAGGAGCTCCTTCAGACAGCTTTGACTCAGCAGCAGGCTTATTCACACAGTCGCGAGAGGATTCATTCCACCCCCCGTCCAAGTCAGAGCTACAGCAAGCATATTGATGAACCGACCGTATCAAGCAGTCCGAGAAACCGTAACCCGCCGTGAGGTAATAACCCGGCGGGCGGCGGTGCTAATGCCCAGGATGTGATGGATCACGGTAGAGCGCATCGAGAAGCCGAGTTAGCAGCGCAGTACGCGGCCCGTCAGCTTACTCCGGTTCGTCCAACTACTTTGGTGGAACCAGGCGTAGTTTTCAGTTCTTTGGGGGTGTCGTGTCTTACCCCGGCCATATGTAACGTGCGGCTATCCAAGGACTTCAAGGGTCCTCGAAAGGTGCCCAATTACACTGATGGCTTACCCCCTGAGTCATGGGTTGAGAGCTATGAGATGGCGATGGAGATGCTGTACGTGGATGAGGCGGCATGTGCTAAGTACTTCACCATGATGCTGGAAGGGACAGCTCGTACTTGGTTAAAAATCTTACCAGCTAACTCCATTGGATCATGGGTTAAGTTAAAAAGCCGGTTTATCCAGAATTTCAAAGCCACGTGCAAACAGCCCATGTCAATTGTGGACTTAGCCGCCTGTGTTCAAGAGGAGGGGGAGTCCACAACCCATTGGGTAAAGCGAGTCTCAGCTATTCTACATTCATCAGACCGCATCAATGCTGACACGGCCGTCTTAACATTGGAAGGCAATTGCCGGTTTATGCCCTTGAAGCTGAAGTTGGGAAGGCTCAAGCGTCACTGCAATGACATGGCCACGTGTAACACCCCGTATGTAACTTGCCATATTTGTATTCCAACTCTTGCCATTTTCGGCATTAAGTTATGATATTTCCTCGTTGTTGGGTTTTTGTCTTCGTGTGCTTTTGTCTTTGTCATGCATCTCATATCATGTCATCATGTGCATCGCATTTGCATATGTGTTCGTCCCATGCATCCGAGCATTTTCCCCATTGTCCGTTTTGCATTCCGGCGCTCCTATGTCCTCTGGTGTCCCCTTTTACCTCTTTTCGTGTGCGGGTATTAAACGTTCTCGGATTGGACTGAGACTTGCCAAGCGGCCTTGGTTTACTACCGGTAGACCGCCTGTTAAGTTTCGTGCCATTTGGACTTCGTTTGATACTCCAACGGTTAACCGAGGGACCGAAAAGGCCTCGTGTGTGTTGCAGCCCAACACCCCTCCAAAGTGGCCCAAAACCCACCTAAACCCCTTCCATCATCTACGCCGTTCGATCACGATCGCGTGGCCGCAAACCGTGCTCAATTTGGATCCTCCTAGCTTCTCCTACCTATAAAAAGGGCTCCTCCCTGAAAATTCTGGGTCATTTCGCACCCTAAACCTAGCCCCTTCTTCTCCGCGTGCCGGACAACGTCCGCCCTGTTGACACCAGATTTTGGCATGGTTAAGAATCCGGGTTCGAATGCAAAAGTTAGAGGCAACACTTCGCGGGCCGGCCCTGAGTGGGAAAGAAAACTCTTGCCGGGGTGGAAACCTTGTCAGAGAGGAACCCTGGCCGGAGTACAAACCTTGCCGGAGTAAAACCCTTGCCGGAGTACAAACCTTGCCGGAGTGAAACCTTGTCAGAGAGGAACCCTAGCCGGAGTACAAACCTTGCCGGAGTACAAACCTTGCCGGAGTGAAACCCTTGCCGGAGTACAAACCTTGCCGGAGTGAAACCTTGCCGGTGTGAAAGCTTGCCGGATAGAAACATTGTCGGTATGGAAAGCTTACTCGGATGGAAAACTTGCCGGGTTGGAGGCTGTGATAGTCAATCGGACGAGAAGTTGAAGATGGGCTCAAAAGGTTATTCAGATGATCCCGATGGAAAAACGTTCAACATGAAAGTTGTTCGTCTCGTCGAAACGATCGATTTTGATATAAAGATCGTCCCAATCCGAATTCGTATGCAAAAGTAACGGCCGCTACAAGATGCTGCTACAGTAGATGGCCGGACACTCCAGAGGCAACCCTCTGGATTCCATATTTTTCTGTTGTAGGCCGGACACTCCGGGCATGTCCGTCCGGGGTTTGGATTTTTCTGCTGCAGACTTCAGAAAACAGCCAAAAACTCTCTCAAGATGGCCTCTAATCAAAAAACGTTCAACATGAAAGTTGTTCATCTCGTCGAAACGGTCAAGATTGCTTTTGGGCACGTTTTCATCCGAGATCGTTTACTTCCTCAAAAATGACCCGCAATGTGCTGCCAGGTTGTAAACCGAACAGTTTTGGAAAGTCCGGATTCCGAGTTGGACCCAAACTAGGGTTTTGGACGTGAATTCTAAACTTTCCTTGCACGGAAAGTCCATCCGCCTCTTATATACCCAAGGGGTGACGGCTGATTGAACAACACACAATCGAACAAATCAACCGGCTGTCTTGCATATCGCGCTGTCGGTCGGGTCTCCTTCGACGTGAGCTGCGGTGCATCACCCCCGGCGTCGAGGGTACACGTGACGTGTTCGTGTGTCAACACACTTTTTGGCGACTCCGCTGGGGACGAAGCTTTGAACGGTCTCCAGCCCGTTCTTGCTACGAAGAGATCGTCATCTAGGGTTTGCAATCTACAAAGGTAATATGTAGATGCAAATAATGCATATGTTCTTGCTAGATCATCTAATGAGAATAATGTATCGGCTAGCCCTAGCTTTATCAATCATATATCTAATTATGTGCAAGGGCCGATGCAACAAAATCTCCATGATTCTACTTCATATAATTTTAGCAACATGCAACATATGTATCCCAACTCCCATGCATCGGCAACCCCAAAAATTTATATGCCGATGAATAACGTGATGAGTTTGGGCAATCAAGTTGAAACACCTCTTGTAGGAACTTCCAATATCATGCGACAAAGTGTTTCACCTTTTTATTCATCGGCAACTAATTTGCAATATAATAGTTCAACCATGCCGATGGATGGGAGAATCGGCCATGCTACTACTAGCTATTCGGCCAATTACTCTCAACCGTCATATGCTACACCCCATCTCAGTAATTTTTCAGCACCATACACAACTGTAGATGTTCATAATTCGGCTTCACACCTTCCTGGTCATAGCCGAATAAATGTAAATTTTACAGGAGAGGTTGTGCCCAATATTGTAGAAGATGAGGTAGTAGTGGCTGCATTGAAGAGTTTAGCCCAAAACAAGAGGATTAGTGCTCTTTGCCTTGAACAACATGAAAAGGGGCTATTTCCTGATTATGCCGCAATAAAAGCTAGAGTTTTGCAAGAAGATGAATCTTTGCCAATTGATAAAATTGGCGAGCAAAAATATGGTTTTACAACAATGCTTATGCCTTCACCTAGTACTACATCATATTATACAGCCCCACTATTGCAAAATTTCGGCAACAACCATGTGTCATTGCCGAAAGAATCTAAAAGCATTGGGGGGCAATCGTATGCGGAGTGGGCTGAAATTGAGAAAAAGCTTAAAGCCAACTTTGTCGCTCGCCGTCAGAAACAAATAGAAAAAGAATTGGCTCAGATAAAAGAAGGTTTGCCAATTGGTAGTATCAATGAAAAGAAGGATGATTCGGAACTTGAAAGTGCTTCGGTTGAAAAAGCTGAATCAAGTAGTATATATTCCGAATCCATCAAATCCAAAGAGGCAAGCATTATTGAAAAAGGGCATGGCAAGCATAGCAAAACAACCGTGCTTGATTTTTCTGAAGTTAATGGAACCTACTTCCTGCCCTATGAGTTCCGTGCCGTAGAAATTGACAAGCCTCAAGGACAAGAGCAAGTAGCCAAACAAAGTTCGGCTGATAAGGATCTTCAAGGTAATGATTAACAGAATAAAGAAAAAGATGATGAAGAAGCGTTGGGGGGCCATCCAAAGGCGGAGCAAGATATTGTTTAAGTCACACCACCATCGTGCTCTCCCAACATATTTGAAGAGGTATGTTTAGCAAGTAATTTACCTATTTTCAGATTTGGTCAGGACTTTATTGTTGATGCATCTATTAGAAAAATCCTCATAAGTAATTTTGAAAGACCAATGAAGAAGGGTAATTTACTTGCTAGCAATAAATTTGTTATTGAGCATATCGGTCAACCCATTACGCCATTTATAAAGACCGATAGTGACTTATTATTACAGCCAAAGCTTTCCCCGTTGCTTTATCTAAAGTTCATATCTATTTGGGTAGCTTTGCTTATTTCATACTTGGCTTGCACTTGGTCTCAATTGAGACATGTGTATTCTAACTATTTTCGTTTTAGAAATTTAAAGCCAAGATTAAATTCTGTTGAGAAAACCGATGCTAGTATAATATCTTACCCAAAGACATCGGAGATAGAGTGCAAAACACAATGCATAGCCGAATGGTGTGATGCAAAATCTGAACCATTCGTTTGCTTAATTTCAAAGCCGTTCTCACAGCAAGATCGGCTAGAAAACAAGAAGTATACCTTCAATTCAAGCATGTGTGATCAACTATTTGACTTGTTGCTGAAAAATAATTACATTAGAATTCTTGATCACCATGTTAAGACATCAATCCAAGGATGAATGTATTGTAAGTTGCATGATTCGTCCAAGCATAATTTTGAGGATTGCAACATGTTTCGTCAAATAGTTAAATCGGCCATTGAAAAGGGACGATTGAAGTTTGTTGAAACACCAAGAGATGACCAATCTATTCCGATTGGTCCCGATGGCAAAAAGTTTTTGCGTCGGCTGCTTCAAGCCGATCTATTTAAAGAGAAGGTAAAAACTGCAGGTGATGGGATCAAGCTTTCAAGTAAAGAAGTTGTTGAAGAGCATAATGAACATAATCTTGAGGGTGAGAATTCCATCGAAGCTACAATGGAGATGCCAAGGATTGGGGGCAGCAAGCAAACCCAACGATCGATGAAAGCAAACCAAAAGAAAAAAAAGGCCGAAATAAGCGCAAGTGTAAAAGAACAAAAATCACCTTCGCTGAACTATTGGAGAAATATCAAAAGAAGAGTGAAGAGAAGAATGCTTATCGGCCTAATCATGCAAAGAAACCAAGATCACCCCCAAGGCGCAAATATGAGGATCGGTATTGGCAAAGTGAGAGTTTGAATGCAACATATTCATATCCTTATTTTGGGCCGCCAATGGCAATGCCGTGGATGCCTCCCTATGCTCATGTAGATCCATGTTCATCATGGGACAGGTATGATACAAGGGCACATTCTCCATCTTATTTTAGACCATCTCACCAATATTATGCAGCTCCGAGAAGATCAACATTTGAACAGTCACATGTTAAAGACCGTTTCAATTATAAGGAATCGGTCCGGACACCATGGATGAAAAAAGAGGTGGTCAAGAAAGTCTACCGCGTGAAAAGAGATGGTCGTAAGTGTGCTACTTCAGATTTGATCTCAAATAATAAAGAGCCAATTAAAGTGTTGACATTGGCTACAGAAGGCAATGAGACAAAGCGACCAAATATTGAGAGTCAAAGTGCCAAATCTGAAGAAAAGAAGTTGAGAGTGCACAAGTCCAAAAAAGAATTGCCATTGGTCAAAACAGAATCACAGCCGAGATGCCCACTCGGCTTATCGTATTGGCAAAAGAGGGAATTACACAAACTTAGTGCACAAGAACTTGAAGAAAGGAACATGGCATGGGTTCCCAAAGGAAGTGCTCAAAATAAGAATTATGTGCACGCCTCCATTACAAGAAGTGCGGCAAAAGTGAAGAAGGAAAAGAGTAAAAACTATGAAGGACCAAGCCGAAGGTTTCAACATCTTTGGTCTACACATTATCCAACTATGCCATTAACGCCTATGCCATGGAATTCGTCATCAGGTATGATTGGTAACCCTCAATGGGCTTATTTTAATCCATGGATGCAATATAATTTCTTACGTCATGAGAGGGTATTACCAAGTCACTATACATTTGATTAGCTACAAGTTTGTTGCTGATCCAAAGGGCCGAAATACTTGATTTGTCATTTCATTTGTTTATTTCGGCTATATGTGCTTTGAATGAAGTTTACATGGTAATGGCCGATATTTATCTATCGTCCTAAGAGTATGTCAATGCATGGTCGGTGTAGTATTCTAACATCGTCCTTAGTTTGATTGGAGAGCGAGACAAGATACATGCTCATGAAAATTTATATGTATGCCTATATTATGATTGAATGGATTTGAGACATCATGACCGATGTCATTGAATATATGCTACATAGACCAATTCATAGCTGCAGAATTCGTTGGTGGGCTTATACTTTGTTTGGATATGATTTGGCTTATGCATCTTTGAGATCTATAAGAGGCCAAATCATAGTTGATTTTGTTACTGAACATCGGATTAGTGTCATGCATAATATTAATATTAGCCTTGTCTCTCTAGTACTATGGAGATTATGTTTTGATGGTTCAATTCATAGCAATGGCCAAAGTATTGGTGTTGTTTATATATTTCTTTATGGTAATATCTTTTGAAGCCTCGTGCCGCTTAGAATATTTTTATGCACGATTAATCAAGGCCGAATATGCATTGTTATTCGGATTGACTCTTTTACTTGCTATAGGTGCTATACATATTGAGGCTTTTGGTGATTCGTTATGAGTAGTGCAACAAATATCCAAGGGTTATCAATGTGTTTTGACGAATCACTTATAGTTTATCTTGGGTTATGTCTAGATGAAGAATTTACCTTGGGTTGCATTAAAATTGTTCATATATTTAGACATGACAATTGGAGAGAGTTGGCATAGCAAGCATCCGGCTACCATGTCCATCATGTTGTATTGCATTTCTCTCAATAGCCGATGCTTAGTCTCGTCAACATAGGTAAGGCCGAACCGAAGTCCACCACTTCGACCACTAATGAAATTTTTATGCAAGCGAAAGTAAGGATTGGAGAAAGTTTATTGTTGATTGTCTACCAAATCCTAGCAAAAGGGTGAACAATATGGTTCGGAGGATGACATTGAGATACATATCTATGGAACTTTATCACCGGATTGTTAATGAAGCTGAGAAGGTTTCACCCAAGTTTGCATCAGAAAGTTCACACAAGACATGGCCGATACATAATTATCACCCTAAGAAAAATAAATGGCCGATGGGGTTTTGACATCGTCCTTAGAACAAACACAGTGCAAGTTATTTTTCGGCACACAAGCTTTGCCAAAAAACAGGGGGGCATGTGTTGACACCAGATTTTGGCATGGTTAAGAATCCGGGTTCGTATGCAAAAGTTAGAGGCAACACTTCGCGGGCCGGCCCTGAGTGGGAAAGAAAACTCTTGCCGGGGTGGAAACCTTGTCAGAGAGGAACCCTGGCCGGAGTACAAACCTTGCCGGAGTAAAACCCTTGCCGGAGTACAAACCTTGCCGGAGTGAAACCTTGTCAGAGAGGAACCCTGGCCGGAGTACAAACCTTGCCGGAGTACAAACCTTGCCGGAGTGAAACCCTTGCCGGAGTACAAACCTTGCCGGAGTGAAACCTTGCCAGTGTGAAAGCTTGCCGGATAGAAACATTGTCGGTATGGAAAGCTTATTCGGATGGAAAACTTGCCGGGTTAGAGGCTGTGATAGTCAATTGGACGAGAAGTTGAAGATGGGCTCAAAAGGTTATTCAGATGATCTCGGATGGAAAAACGTTCAACATGAAAGTTGTTCGTCTCGCCGAAACGATTGATTTTGATATAAAGATCGTCCCAATCCGAATTCGTATGCAAAAGTAACGGCCGCTACAAGATGCTGCTACAGTAGATGGCCGGACACTCCGGAGGCAACCCTCCAGATTCCATATTTTTCTGCTGTAGGCCGGACACTCCGGGCATGTCCGTCCGGGGTTTGGATTTTTCTGCTGCAGACTTCGGAAAACAGCCAAAAACTCTCTCAAGATGGCCTCTAATCAAAAAACGTTCAACATGAAAGTTGTTCGTCTCGTCGAAACGGTCAAGATTGCTTTTGGGCACGTTTTCATCCGAGATCGTTTACTTCCTCAAAAGTGACCCGCAAGGTGCTGCCAGGTTGTAAACCGAACAGTTTTGGAAAGTCCGGATTCCGAGTTGGACCCAAACTAGGGTTTTGGACGTGAATTCTAACCTTTCCTTGCACGGAAAGTCCATCCGCCTCTTATATACCCAAGGGGTGACGGCCGATTGAACAACACACAATCGAACAAATCAATATACTAATTTTTCATCTACGTTTTATCTCTCTCTTGTATCTTTCTTCTCGTTCTTCGCTAGTTCTTCCTGCTGGAGGGCTGCGGATCCACGAGGCTCTAGGGGAGAGCGAATCGACCTAGGGCAGCCCATAGCCGCCGCAATCCCTGACGGGGTCCCTCCCGGGTGCGCGGGGTTTCGGGTCTGCAAAAGCGTCCGCCGACTGTCTTGCGTATCGTGCTGTCGGTCGGGTCTCCTTCGACGTGAGCTGCGGTGCATCACCCCCGGCGTCGAGGGTACACGTGACGTGTTCGTGTGTCAACACGCCCGCCGCCGGACATCCCCTCCTAGCCAATACTGAGGCGTCACGTGGCCTTGCACCGCCTCCCGCGCCGCCGGCCCGGCGAGCCCGATCCGGGCCCTCCGAAGCCCATCGCCGCACCGCCTCCTCCTTGCCTCTCCTCCGCCCGCGCGCCGCCCCACCGACGCCGGCGCCGCCCACCACCGCACCAACGCCGGCGCCGACCACCGCCGCCATCTGCACCGACGCCGGCGCCGACCACCGCCGCGCGCCGCCCCCTCGTCATCCTCGCCGCCGCGCCGCCCCGGCGACCCCCGCAGCTCCGGTCGTCGTCCTCGCCCGCCTCCTCCTCTCCTCGGCAAGCTCCGGCCAGCGACTCCATCTCCGGCGAACAGGAGCCCCGGCCATCCTCGAAACGCGTGCCGATCTGGATCTAGATCCGGTTGACCTCTTTTGCCCTAACCCTAATATTTTTATGCATATTTCATCGCATCATAACTCTGCATCCGTGGCTCCGTTTCGAGCGTGTAGCATATCAAATTGTTCGTCTCGACGAGTACTTCATTTCATCTCATTGCATCATGTTCATTTGAGCTCATCTTGATGCCCTAAATGTTGTTGGAAGAGTGCTAGTTTCTGTTAGTTTCAGATTCACATCAGTAATTGGACATTTGTCATTTTTGCCATGATTGATGTGTGCCTCCTATGAACTTGAGCTCTACATGTGTTTTGAAGTATGTCATGCCATCTTTACAGGGGTGTATGCCATGTATTTTTGTGATCTCTGTGGTGACTAGCAAAAGCATGCAAAGTAGCTCTCATAATGTTGCTGATTTTAGGGACTTAGAAATCTGCTAAGTCTTTGCCCTGTTATTATTTTTATGTCATGTATTCATGTTGCTACAGAGTGATCCATGCCTCTTTTGAGCATGGTCAGTGAGGAGTCCTGGATTAGGGGGTGTTCGGGTAGCCGGACTATACCTTCAGCCGGACTCCTGGACTATGAAGATACAATATTGAAGACTTCGTCTCGTGTCCGGATGGGACTTTCCTTGGCGTGGAAGGCAAGCTTGGCGATGCGGATATTCAAGATCTCCTACCATTGTAACCGACTTTATGTAACCCTAACCCTATCCGGTGTCTATATAAACCGGAGGGTTGTAGTCCATAGGCAATCAACTCCATACACAACAATCATACCATAGGCTAGCTTCTAGGGTTTAGCCTCTTTGATCTCGTGGTAGATCTACTCTTGTACTACCCATATCATCAATATTAATCAAGCAGGACATAGGGTTTTACCTCCATCAAGAGGGCCTGAACCTGGGTAAAACATCGTGTTCCCTGCCTCCTATTACCATCCGGCCTAGACGCACAGTTCGGGACCCACAACCCGAGATCCGCCGGTTTTGACACCGACATTGGTGCTTTCATTGAGAGTTCCTCTATGTCATCACCTTTAGGCCCGATGGCTCCTTTGATCATCAACAACGATATGGTCCAGGGTGAGACTTTTCTCCCCGGACAGATCTTCATCTTCGGCGTCTTCGCTCTGCGGGCCAATTCGCTCGGCCACCTTGAGCAGATCGAAAGCTATGCCCCTGGCCATCAGGTCAGGTTTGGAAGCCTAAACTACACGGCTGACATCCACGGGGACTTGATCTTCGACGGATTCGAGCCACAGCCAAGCGCGCCGCACTGTCTCGATGGGCATGATATAACTCTGCCGCCAAACAGCGCCTTGGAGGCCGCACACGCATCGGTTCCGACCCCTAACTCGGAGCCTATTGCGCCAATCGAGGATGAGCGGTTGGACGTCACCTCGGGGGCTGCTATCCCGAAAGCGATCGAGCCGAATGCTAGCCCCGCACTCTACACGACCCGTGACTCCAAGGATCCGGACTCCTCCCCGGACTCCGAACCCCCCGCGCCCCTGCCAATCGAATCCGATTGGGCGCCGATAATGGAGTTCACCGCCGCAGACATCTTTCAGCATTCGCCTTTTGGCGACATCCTGAATTCTCTTAAGTCTCTCTCTTTATCAGGAGAGCCCTGGCCGGACTACGGTCAGCGAGGGTGGGATACGAATGATGAGGAAATTCAAAGCCCACCCACCACCCACTTGGTAGCCACTGTCGACAATTTAAACGACGTGCTCAACTTCGACTCCGGAGACATCGACAGCATGGATGACGATGCAGGAGATACAGACGAACCAACGCCCATAGGGCATTGGACAGCCACCTCATCTCACGATGTGTACATGGTGGATACCCCTAAAGGAAGCAACAATGAGGAAAAAGGGGATGGGACGGGAGATCGACCCCCCGAAAAGCAATCAAAGCGTCGGCGTAAACGCCGACCCAAGCCCCGCCTCGACAAAAACCCAGCCATAGAGCAGGACGAGCCGGTAGACAATGAGCAGGCCTTAGAGCAACCGTCCGAACAGGGCAACACGGATAGAGAAACCGAACATCCCTCCTCCGGCAAAAACGGCATTCCAGACGACCTCACGCCGAATAAACCTATGGAGCAGAAGAATCTCCACGAGAGGCTCGTTGCAACTGCGCACAGCCTAAAAAAGCAGAAGCGGAAGCTAAAAACAGCAGAAGATGCACTCCGGATTAGATGGAGCAAAGTAATCAATACCACAGATAAGTACGGCGACAGTCGCCGCACTAAAAGCTATCCGAAAAGAAAGCTACTGCCTGAATTCGACGAAGAGGCCCTAGAGCCCTCGCATTCAAAAAATGAAAAAGCCACGCAGTCGGATAGACGACCCCATAAAGCGGCAAGCCGCGCCGCACCTAAATTGGCATGCGACCCACTTAAGGATTCGCATCATGGCCTAGTCAGGTCCATTTATGGGCCAAGAAAGCAAGCTCTCGTAAGCAACGCTATGAAGCCATCATCAGAATCCGGCACACCCAAATACAGGGGCGCCGCACACCCCCTATGTTTCACCGATGAGGTCCTGGACTATGAATTCCCAGAGGGATTCAAACCCGTAAACATAGAGGCATATGATGGAACAACAGACCCAGGAGTTTGGATCGAGGATTATATCCTCCACATACACATGGCTAGAGGAGATGATCTCCACGCCATAAAATATCTACCCCTTAAGCTTAAAGGGCCAGCCCGACATTGGCTTGAAAGCCTTCCTGAAAACACAATTGGAAGCTGGGAAGAGCTCGAGGATGCTTTCCGAGCAAACTTTCAAGGGACCTATGTCCGCCCTCCGGATGCAGACGATCTTAGTCACATAACTCAACAACCCGGAGAATCAGCTCGGCAGTTCTGGAATAGATTCCTCACTAAAAAGAATCAGATAGTCGACTGTCCAGACGCCGAAGCCTTAGCAGCTTTCAGGCATAATGTCCGAGACAAATGGCTCGCCAGACACCTCGGCCAAGAAAAGCCAAGAACAATGGCCGCACTAACAAGCCTCATGACCCGCTTTTGTGTAGGGGAGGACAGCTGGTTGGCAAGGTGCAGCCCCAGCGACCCAAGTACATCCGAAACTAGGGATGGAAACGGAAAACCGCGACGCAACAAGGACCGTCACTGGACTAAGGACAAAAGTCCGAAGAGCACGGCAGTCAATGCCGGATTCAAAGGCTCACGACAAAATCAGGAAAAATCGCCCCCCCAGGATAACAGGGACGATCCATCCAACCTAAATAAAATCCTAGACAGGATATGTCAGATACACAGTACTCCCGGGAAGCCTGCTAACCATACCCACAGAGACTGTTGGGTTTTCAAACAATCCGGCAGACTCAATGCCGAACACAAGGGGCTCGACACACCAAGCGAAGACGAGGACGAACCCCAAAAGCAGAGCACTAGGAAACAAAAGAACTTCCCACAAGAAGTAAAAACAGTGAACTCACTTCACATAACAAAACGTGCGGCGCCCATAAAGGTACGCACCACACGGCCCATCCCCAAAGGGTCCTGCCACTGGTTGTCAAAACCTATCATCTTCGATCAGCTAGATTATTCTAGGAATATCAAGAATGTAGGCTGGACTGCCTTGATACTCGATCCAATAATTGGCGGACTCCAGTTTTCAAATGTCCTTATGGACGGCGGCAGTGGACTAAACCTGATATATCAGGATACAATCCAGCACATGGGGATAAACCCAGCAAGAATCCGCCGCAGCAAAACCTCCTTTCAAGGGGTAATACCTGGTCCGGACACCCATTGTATGGGTTTTCTCCGGCTCAAAATCATATTCGGCTCTGCCGATAACCTCCGCCGCGAAAAGCTGACCTTCCATATCGTCCCGTTCTCAAGTCGCTATCAAGTACTACTAGGACGCGAAGCTTTCGCTCGCTTTAACGCAATACCGCATTATTCATCTCATACGCTTAAGATGCCCGGTCCACGAGGCATCATCTCTTTGAAGGGGAAGCACTAAAGTGCGCCTCCCCAAGCGGAGGACTGTGCGGCCGCTTTGACAGCCCCACAGCAAAATAGCCTCACCGGCCAAAAAACTTCGAAATAGGTCATTCAAGACCACGAACGCGGATAGACGAGTTCGGTGCAAAATCATCATTGATGCAGGCCTAGAAGCCATATACCCCCACACTAGGGGCTCCACGCATATACAATAAGACACAATAAAGCTCAATCTTATATATCTTACTTTATACTTTGCTTATTTTAAACTTTTTCGGCACGACCCGTTTTCAACTCAGTTCCTCTCTTTTACAGATGAACGTCGTGCGGCGCCCGTCCAGGATACGGCACAACGGAGACATAGGCGCAGACGTGCAGTAGGGACCCATCCTAAAGGATTCTTTTTAGATTAAGACCCTGTGTAAACCTTTTTTACTGTCTCTTGTTGCTACACATCCCCTGGTTTTTTCTTTCTGATATACCAAGGAGGAGGCTGGCGTCTTGGCATGTGGCCACGTCAGAATTTTTGCACGTACCTTGACACTAGGGGCTTTTTTAATAAAGAGTGTTGTTTCGCCCGCACTCATAAAGACCGAACAACTTAGGGAGTGTTCGGTGTCGCGAGTTTTGGCATTATATGCATCAGCTCCGAATCATGTCTTTGGTCAAATGTTGGGTTGCTCGGCTCCTGAGTTCGGCTACCTTACGTTCCACTCTATCGGCTAAGGTAGCACCAGGGGAACTACTGCGATTGTGCCCCGGTTCATCCGGGCGAGCACCTCAGTAGAGAAAGCCGAAAACTGACTGTCATGATGTAGCGTGAGACTGGTCAGCCACTCGATGACCTATCGGAATCTATCGGATTCCTCCGCTTTAACGAAGGACCGCTTCCCGGTCAGGCACAAACGCGCCCCGAACTCGGACAAGCGCAGTTGCCACCAAGGAGCTACCTAAATAGTCTCACTGTCAAACTCCTATGGCTAAGTGAAAGTGTTAAAGCATTATAGTCCGGTTGCCTGGCCCGCTGCGCTATCACCTCCTTTGTAGGACCAAGACGTTGGGTTAAGTGTGAAAATGCGTCTTCTGCGAGCACCCCCGCACTATGAGCGTGGGGGCTGAAGCCAACGACTGCCATCTTTCAGATTCTATATATATATATATATCTTAAAACGGCTGCACATGAGGTGTTCCCAATACTTGGAGGCACAAGTATAAAAAAGGCCACTACAGTTTATCAAAATATTACTTTATAATTACATATGCTATCATAACATAGCATCTTTCGGGCACTGCGTCTCTATTAAACGAGCGCCTTCAAGAACTTCCTGAAAATAGTGCTCGGAGGGTACTCGGCTTTTGTCCGAATCTCGGGACGCAACCACGGTGGTCTCCATATCTGCCCAGTATGTCTTAACATGGGCAAGAGCCATCCTAGCGCCCTCTATGCATGCTGACCTCTTCATTGCATTTATACGCGGCACCGCATCAAGGAATTGCTGCACCAAGCCGAAATAACTCTTCGGCTCCGATCTCCCAGGCCACAGATGACCCATGACGTACTTCATGGTGAGTCCGGACAATCTATTCAGTTCGGCCCATTGAGCCAGGCGATCGTCCACTGCCAGTGGACGCTCTGGATTGTGGAACTGTGACCAGAAAAGCTTTTCCACTTCGCGATCTTTTAGGTCTCGAAAGTGTTCGGTCGCATCAGCAGCACTTGCTGCCAAATCCAGATAGGTGTCCTCCACACTCCACATCCGGTCCAACGGAGCAAACTTCGGATCACAAAACTTCCTCCGCAACATAAAGGGCTTTCCAGCCGTAATCTGTTCGGCCTGACGCAGCTCCTCCTTCGTAGCTCTCATCGCAGAGCGAGCGTCCTTGGCATCGGCAACGGCCTTCTCTAAGTCCGTCTGTCTCGCCCGGTCTTCTTTCTCAAGAAGTTTGCAACGGTCTGCAGCACTCTTTAACTTCTCGGCCATCTCGGCCATCTCTTCTTTGCTTCGGCAGTGAGCAGCCTGTTCGGCTCTCAGCTCTTCAAGGGCCTTCTTGGCAGCCGCATCGCTTTTTATGGCTTGCTCCTTAGCTCGGGCAAGTTCTGCCCTAAGATTCTCCACGGCGGCCGTACCATCTGCGTCAAGCACACACATGGTAAGACACCGGCGTGAAGCTCCTCTTACCTGATGCCGCCCGAAGAATTACATACCTTGAGCCTCATCAAGCCACTTGTTGACAAGCGCGATGTCGGCATCTGCCACGTCCAGTTGCTGCTTTAGTTCGGCCACATCATCAGTTCGGCTTGATCCCGGACACCTCGCCACCTACATTAAAAGGCGACATCTTAGACCTGGGATTATGATCCTCTGCGTGCCGTCATTTCTTGACAACGCGCAGAGTCTCAGGGGCTGCTATCTACACAGGGCGCATCTTACTTATGTGCAACTAACAAAAGTGTACATTATCTAACGTACCTCAAAACTCGTCAGTAAACTTTTGACGGCCTCATGCAATCCGCTTTCTGCGGATGAAATCCTTTCAATCACCGTGCCCATCAATGCACGGTGCTCCTCTGAGATAGAAGCTCGCCCCAGCAAAATCTTTAGCTCCTCCGGTCGAGCACCAGACGGTGCCGGACTTGTCCTATGGCCTCTTTCGAAGGCCAGACGCGGAGAGCCTTGGGGAGCCACATAGCTATCTTACGCCCCTGCCGGATTCAGAGAAACCCTCCGTGACGACACCTCAGGGTCGCTCGTCTCGCTAGGCGGTACGGCAGGGGGAGGCGTCCCGCTCTCCATCATCTCCGAAAGAAGATCCCCCGAAGACGAGCTCTGCTGAGAAGGGCTGAGGTCCGAGCTACAAGGTAAAATTTCGGTTAATCTTCTGAGATATAAATCAAGGATTTCTCTCATCCCTCAAAAGGAAAACCTCTCTCTACTTACGGCTCGCTGGAGGGCTGATCCCTTTGAGGGCGTAGTTCAGCCAAGGAACTCCCCGGCGTCAGACCCTCTGACGAGGATTTTCTCCCCCGCTTCGGGGCCATGGTCTCCGGGTCGTCAGAGGCGGCCCTCTTCTTCCCCTTGGGAGAGGAATTGTCGGTTCCTCCCTTCGGAGCAGCCTCCTTCGAGGAGGCCATAGTTCCCTTGTCCTTCCCCTTACTTCCCTCCAAAGGATTATCTTCAACATCCTGACAAGCACGGGATCCGGCCTGGTTTCGGGAAGGGGAGCCGGACACCTGATCAGCTTTGCCCTCGCTATCCACTCATGTTTAAAAGGACAGCTCTTTTAGGGGCAAGTTTATGACGATTATATGGATAGTAGGTCCGGGCACAAGGTTACTTACTTGGGTATCCGGGCGATTGCAGCTTAGGCCTGCGTCCTCGGTCAAATCCGGACACATCATTTGTGATCCGAAGAACAGTTTATACATCTCCACGGGCGTTGCGCCCATAAAATGCTGGAGAGCTCATGGTCCCTCCGGATTAAACTCCCACAGACGAAGGGAGCGACGTCTGCCGGGCAGTGTTCGGCGAATCAGCATGACCTGCGTCACCTTGACCAGGTTGAGGTCTCTTTCTAAGAGATCCCTGATGCGGCCCTACAACAAGGGCACGTCTTTGGATAACCCCCAATCTAATCCTTTGTTGACCCATGACGCTAGCCGTGATGGGGGACCCGAGCAAAAGGCAGGAGGCCCCGCCCACTTGGCGCTCCTGGGAGCGGTGATATAGAACCATTCTCGTTGCCACAAGCCGAGCTCCTCTTGAAAGGAGCCCTCGGGCCATGGAGCATCAGCATTCTTACTTATGACAGCGCCTCCGCACTCTGCGTGCCGTCCCTTGATCATCTTCGGCTCCACTCCAAAAGTCTTGAGCCATAATCCGAAGTGAGGAGTAACACGGAGGAACGCTTCGCACACAACGATGAATGAGGAAATGTGGAGGATGGACTCTGGAGCTAAGTCATGAAATTCCAGCCCGTAATAAAACAGCAGCCCCCTCACGAAGGGATCCATCGGGAAGCCTAACCCCCGAAGGAAGTGAGACATGAACACTACGCTCTCACCGGGCTGGGGACTGGGAATAGCCTGCCGTTGAGCAGGCAACCTATGCGAAATTTTAGCGGTCAAGAACTTAGCCTCTCTCAACTTTAGCACGTCCTCCTCCGTGACGGAGGAGGGCATCCATCGGCCTTGAAGGTCGGAACCGGACATTGTCGAAAGTCCGAAGCGCCTGGAATCTGGAGCCTAAGGTGTTGGAACTCGAGGCTACGAGCAAACTCGTTTGAGATTGGAAAAAGGAGTAAGGACTTGGTCTCTTTATAAGAGGTTGAATACCAGGAGCCCTCCCCGTAACCGTTTGGGACTCACCTTTAATCGAGAAAACATGCTAACGGGCACGATTGGGTTACCCACGTCCGTATTGATGAGAATCCCGTAAAAGGGGGGCACACGATCTCTGCTTTGACAAGACGTGCCAAGGAAACCGCCTCGCAAAACACGCGAGGTGGAAAAGTGAAAACGATTCGAGTGAAGGACTTGGCTGTAGTGTGATGACGCACTGCGGAATACGTCAGCAGATTTGACTTGTGTTAATATTATTCTCTCTATGGCAATATGTGGAAGCTTATTTTGCAGAGCCGGACACTACTCTTGGTGTTTACAATCTTCTATGAAGGACTTGGAGGAGGAACCCGCCTTGCAATGCCGAAGACAATTTGCGCGTCGGACTCGTCGTCATTGAAGCCTGGTTCAGGGGCTACTGAGGGAGTCCTGGATTAGGGGGTGTTCGGGTAGCCGGACTATACCTTCAGCCGGACTCCTGGACTATGAAGATACAAGATTGAAGACTTCGTCCCGTGTCCGGATGGGACTTTCCTTGGCGTGGAAGGCAAGCTTGGCGATGCGGATATTCAAGATCTTCTACCATTGTAACCGACTTTATGTAACCCTAACCCTATCCACTATCTATATAAACCGGAGGGTCGTAGTCCGTAGGCAATCAACTCCATATACAACAATCATACCATAGGCTAGCTTCTAGGGTTTAGCCTCTTTGATCTCGTGGTAGATCTACTCTTGTACTACCCATATCATCAATATTAATCAAGCAGGACGTAGGGTTTTACCTCCATCAAGAGGGCCCGAACCTGGGTAAAACATCGTGTTCCCTGCCTCCTGTTACCAGCCGGCCTAGACGCACAGTTCGGGACCCACTACCCGAGATCCACCGGTTTTGACACCGACAATCAGTAAGGATGTTTTGTAGATATTGTGGTGCTATATCCATCCATGTCTTTGTTTGCATTTATGGAGCACCCTATCTTGACTCAATCGAGCTCTACTTTTGCTATAAAATGTTCCTGGCAGAATGTTTACGTGTTAAGCATTTTTGTCGAGCTTGTTGTAGTTGATCTGTGCATGCTATGTTGTTGTTCTTGCCATGTTTAGCTTCTATGTCATGTCTACTTGCTGGGTGTATGCTTAGTTTGTCATGCAATGCCTTGTGGTGAGTGCATCGAGCTCGTAAACATGCCTTCTCAATATCTGTTTTGCCATGCTCCAGTTTTCTACTAAGTCTGAATCTGTTAACGATAATTGCTATGTTCACATGGTTTCCATTGTATTTTCTGATCCCTTTTGGCTTATGGTCAGTAAGGGACTTTTGTTTTATGATTTGAGTAGCTCCATGCCATGTATTGCTTTGCCATGGTATGTTCCTGTAGCATGTTGTTATCGTGCTCTAAACATTCCTTCCTGATGTTAAATTCCTGACTTCTTGTAATTTCACTAAGTCTGTAACCTGTTATCTTTTGCACTCTTGCCATGCTTGTTTGAACCTGCTATTGAGTGAATTAGCCGTAGCTCAGTGTTCATCTTTTGTCAAGCATCTTGAGTGGATCCCTGCCATGTATTTTGTTGCTATGTTAGAGTGCAGTAGCTTGTTGTTCTTGATGCATTTAGATGGCCTCGTGCTATTTATCGCAGATCGGTGCCATATTTGTTTTGCTTGTCATTTGCAAACCGTGCATCCGATTCCGGTGATCTTTATATCGATTTCGACCGAAATCAACTCCTCTTTCCAATGGCACTCTTGGTTTTCCAAGTTGAGGTCAGGTTCAATCTTTCCTTTCCGAAGCATGCATATGCATTGCATATCACTTCCCGCATATCATGCCATGTTTTGCATCATGTTGTTTGTGCATTGCACGTGGTTGATTGTTGTCTCCCTTTGCTTGTTGTTCTTGCTTGGGTAGAGCCGGGAGACGAGTACGTGATCGAGGAGCCCGTTGAGTACGTTTACGAGGATCAAGCTAACGTCAACTCGGAGAACTTTGCAGGCAAGATGACCATACCCTCGAAATCACTTCTATCTTTGCTTTCTAGATGCTCGCTCTATTGCCATGCCTATGCTACGATACCTACCACTTGCTTATCATGCCTCCCATATTGCCATGTCAAACCTCTAACCCACCTTGTCCTAGCAAACCGTTGTTTGGCTATGTTACCGCTTTGCTCAGCCCCTCTTATAGCATTGCTAGTTGCAGGTGAAGATTGGAGTTTGTTCCTTGTTGGAACATGTTCATTGTTGGGATATCATTGTTATATCTTGTCTATCTTAATGCACCTATATACTTGGTAAAGGGTGGAAGGCTCGGCCTTATGCCTGGTGTTTTGTTCCACTCTTGCCGCCCTAGTTTCCGACATACCGGTGTTATGTTCCTTGATTTTGTGTTACTTACACGGTTGGGTTATAATGGGAACCCCTTGACAGTTCGCCTTGAATAAAACTTCTCCAGCAATGCCCAACATTGGTTTTACCATTTGCCACCTAGCCTCTTTTCCCTTGGGTTTCCGGAGCCCAAGGGTCATCTTTATTTAACCCCCCCCCCCTCGCCAGTGCTCCTCTGAGTGTTGGTCCAAACTAGAGCCCTTTGCAGCACCTCCTCAGGGAAACTCGAGGTTTGGTTTTAGTTGTACGGAGCGCACATCTGCGTGTGCCCTAAGAACGAGATATGTGCAGCTCCTATCAGGATTTGTCGGCACATTCGGGTGGCTTTGCTGGACTTGTTTTACCATTGCCGAGATGTCTTGTAACCGGGATTCCGAGTCTGATCGGATTGTCTTGGGAGAAGGAATATCCTTCGCTGACCATGAGAGCTTGTGATGGGCTAAGTTGGGACACCCTGTAGGGATTTGAACTTTCGAAAGCCGTGCCCACGGTTATGGGCAGATGGGAATTTGTTAATGTCCGTTTGTAGAAAACCTTAATCTTAATTTAATTAAAATGAATCAACAGAATGTGTGGCCGTGATGGTCTCTTTTTGGCGGAGTCCGGGAAGAGAACACGGTCTCGAGTTATGCTTGATCCTAGGTTGTTCTAGGATCACTTCTTTATCATAGTTTCTCGACCATGCCTTTGCCTTCTCTTCACGCTCTCATTTGTGTATGTTAGCCACCATATATGCTAGTGCTTGCTGCAGCTCCACCTCATACCTTTTACCCTACCTATAAGCTTAAATAGTCTTGATCGTGAGGGTGTGAGATTGCTGAGTCCCCGTGACTCACAGATTACTTCAAAACCAGATGCAGGGACCGATGATACCTCCCCAGGAGATTCGACTGAGCTCAAGTGGGAGTTCGATGAGGACTCAGGACGATACTACATTTCTTTTCCAGACGATCAGTAGTGGTGCCCAGTTGGGGCGATCGGGTACTTTGTTGCATTTGGGGTTATCTTTATTTTGGTTCTGTAGTCAGACCTTGATTGTATCTGGATGAATGTAATGATATTTATGCTATTTGTGTGACGTGGCGAGTGTAAGCCAACTATGTATCTCTTTTCCTTATGCATTACATGGGTTGTGTGAAGATTACCTCACTTGCGACATTGCTTACAATGCGGTTATGCCTCTAAGTCGTGCTTCGACACGTGGGAGATATAGCCGCATCGTGGGCGTTATACCACGCTTATGGCAGCTCTGGTTAAGTATGTCGATTCAGACAGTACCAAGGACCCTGAGTTTGAGGATGAAAATACGGGGAAGGGAAAGAAGAACGGCAGTGCCAAGGGGCAGCAGCATAACCCGGCGGGTCAAGGGAACAACGGTAAGCGCAAGGCAGATAACAACTTGGATTTTGTGGCTAACACCAACACCCAGGATAATGGTCAGCGCCGTAAGGGTAAACTGCCCTAGTGGGGTAGAGGTTCGGGTCCCAATCTTGAACGCCTGTTAAAGAACCTTGCCCAAAGCACGGGTCGCGAGAGAGGCCAGCTACGCACCTTTGGAAGGATTGTTTTATCATGCGGGAGTTTAAAAATTCAAGTTGTTTCCAGTACGACCAGGGACCGCATGGCGGTTCAGGAGGTGGTTCTCATGGGCCGGGTTACAGCGGAGGCAGCTCCGGTTCAGGATTTCAAGGCAATCAAACCGGACATGGCAATCAAGGCAATCAGGGTAACCAGGGCGGTTATAATCATCAGGGAGGTCAGCAGCAGCAACAATCGGGTTATCAGAGTAATCCGAAGTAGTTGAATAGTGGGCAGTACCATGTCTTCACCACTAGTTTGTGTAAGCATGATCAGAAGCTTCATAAAAGGGCAGTGAACTCCATTGAACCGGCAGTGCCATGTTATCTGCGCTGGTCTGAACAACCCATCGTGTGGAGTCGAGAGGATCATCCACCCCGGGTTGATAATCCGGGTCATTTGGCCTTAGTGGTGGCACCTCAGGTTGGGGGGTACAAGTTCACCAAGGTACTCATGGACAGAGAGAGTAGTATCAATATCCTTTATTATGAAACCTTCCATCACATGGGGTTGACAGATAAGAATCTTAAATCGTTGAACACCGTCTTTCATGGTGTGGTGCCTAGTAAATCGGCGTACCCAGTTGGTAAGATAGCTCTAGAGGTTGCTTTTGGAGATGATCATGATTCAAGATCAGAAACATTGACTTTTGAAGTGGTAAAAATCAAGAGCCCATATCATGCCCTGTTTGGACGGCCGGCTTATGCTAAGTTCATGGCAAGGCCCTATTATGTTTATCTGCAGCTTAAGATGTCGGGTCATAAGGGGACCATCATAGTGCATGGGAGCCGGAAGATTGCTTTGGAATGTGAAGAAGGTGATGCGGCCTATGCTGAGTCGGTTTGTGCAACAGAGGAGTTGAAGTTTTACAAAGACAATGTTGATCCAGTGGATATGACCTCTCTGAAAAAACGAGCTACAGAGCATGATCCAGCTTTGAAGTTTAAATCGGCCGAGGAGACTAAGCTAGTTGACTTTGTTCCCAGCGATTCATCCAAGCAGTTCAGCATCAGCGCTAACCTGGATCTGAAATAGGAAGGCGCACTCATTGAGTTCATCCATGAGAACCGGGACATCTTTGCATGGAAACCTTCTGACATGCCATGTGTACCGAGGGAACTCGCTGAGCACACTCTTAATATAGATCCTAAGTTTAAACCGGTCAGGCAGTTTCTCCACCGCTTCAATGAAGAAAGGCGCAAGGCTATCGGAGAGGAGGTAGCCCAGCTCTTGGCAGCAGGGTTTATTGTGGAGGTCTTTCACCCTGAGTGGCTAGCTAATCCGGTGCTGGTACTTAAGAAGAACGGCACTTGGCGTATGTGTGTGGACTACACAGATCTGAACAAAGCCTGTCCATTTGATCATTTTGCTCTCCCTCGTATTGATCAAATCATTGATGCTACGGCGGGTTGTGACCATTTGTGTTTTCTGGACGCTTATTCTGGTTATCATCAGATCAAAATGGCGGTTAAGGACCAGGAGAAGACATATTTCATAACTCCCTTTGGAGCCTTCTGCTATGGATCTATGCCTTTTGGGCTCAAGAGTGCCCAGGCGACTTATCAGCGCTGTGTACAGAATTGTCTTCACAATCAGATCGGGCACAATGTTCATGCTTATGTGGATGATATTGTGGTGAAGTCCAGAAAGGAGGAAACATTGATAGATGACTTGAAGGAGACTTTTAATAACCTCCGGGTTTATAAGATGATGCTTAATCCGGCCAAATGTGTCTTTGGTGTACCGGCTAGTGTCTAACAGGGGCATTGAAGCTAATGCGGAGAAGATCACAACTATTACATCTCTGGCTAAACCGGTGTGTATTAATGATGTGCAGCAGTTGGTGGGTCGTATTGCACCATTGAGCCGGTTTATCAGCCGTTTGGGAGAAAAGGCAATCCCTCTGTATCCGATGATGAAGAAGACAGACCATTTTCTCTAGAGTGATGCTGCCAGTGAAGCCTTTGAGAGTTTAAAGCGGCAGTTAGCTGAACCGCATATCATTGCTGCTCCTATTGATAAAGAGCCCTTGTTGCTATATGTGGCTGCTAATGCCCGGGCTGTTAGTGTAGCTATTGTTGTGGAGTGCAAGGAGGCCAGAAAGGAATATCCGGTTCAACGGCCGGTTTATTACATCAGCGAGGTGCTTATTGAGTCCAAGCAGAGGTACCCACATTGGCAGAAGCTGGTGTATGGGGTTTTCATGGCAAGCCGGAAGCTCAAGCATTATTTTTAGGGTCATCCTATCACAGTGGTCACTTCTGCCCCCTTGGGGGATATAATCCAAAACAAAGAAGCAACTGGCCGGATTGCTAAATGGGCTATTGAGCTTGGACCTCACGGGTTAAAATATATGCCTTGCACAACAGTTAAGTCCCAAGCACTTGTGGACTTCATCAATGACTGGACAGAGTTGCAGGCACCGGAGGAAAAGCTAGATAACACTTATTGGACTATTCATTTTGATGGGTCCAGACAATTGGAAGGCTCGGGGGCTGGAGTCATATTAACTTCCCCACGAGGTGATAAGTTTTGTTATGTTCTCTGTTTAATGTTCCCTTGCACTAACAATGCAGATGAATATGAGGCCTTGCTCCAAGGTCTTCGGATGGCTAAGGAGATGAATTTAAGCCGGGTTAAGTGCTTTGGTGACTCGGACCTGGTGGTTCAACAGGTGTCTGGCACTTGGAATTCCAAGGATCCACTCATGGCGGCGTATCGACGAGAGGTGGACATAGTGGTTGGCCATTTCAAGGGTTATCAGGTTGACCATATAGACCGGCGAAAGAATGAAGCGGTGGGCGCTTTAAGTCGCTTAGGCTCTCAACGTAAACCGGTGCCACCTAATGTCTTTCTGGATGTGCTGCATAATCCGTTGGTCAAGATACCTATAGAGGAGGATTTGCTGTTCCTGACCCGGAGCCTCAGTTGGTGGCAGCTCTTCACGTTATCCCGGAATGGACAGTCCCGTACCTGGCGTACATGAACCGGGACGAGTTACCAGAGGATGAAGACTTGGCCAGGCAGATAATCTGGCGATCCAAGTCAATGACCATTATCAATGGGGAGTTACATCATTGCAGTGTAACAGGGGTGTTTCAGCGTTGTGTGTCTCCTCAAGAAGGCTGTGAGATTTTGCGTGAGATCCACGAAGGCGATTGTGGTCACCACGCCGGTTCAAAATCCTTGGTGGCTAAGGCCTTTCGTCACGGCTTCTATTGGTTGACGGCTCATGCTGATGTTGAGGATTTGGTAAAGAGGTGTGACGGTTGTCAGAAGTTTGCACTCCGCGCTCATGTTCCGGCTCAAGAATTAAGGATGATTCCAATAACTTGGCCGTTTGCAACTTGGGGGCTAGATATGGTCGGGCCCTTTAAGAGATCCAAGGACAAGAAGACCCACCTACTGGCGGCGGTTGATAAGTTCACCAAGTGGGTAGAGGCAAAGCCAGTCAGTAAGTGTGATGCGCCCACGGCGGTTCAATTCATCAAAAAGGTGATCTTCCGCTTTGGTTTTCGACACAGCATCATAACTGATAATGGTACTAATCTATCCAAGGGTGCTATGGAAGAATTTTGTCAACGTGAGCACATCCGCTTAACGTGTCCTCAGTGGATCACCCCCAATCTAATGGTCAAGCAGAGAGAGCCAATCAAGAGATTTTTGAGAGGCATCAAACCCCGGCTTATGGTTCCTTTAAAGCAGTCGTCGGGCTATTGGGTGGAGGAGTTACCTTCTGTGTTATGGAGTATCAACACCACACCGAACAGATCTATGGGTTACACTTCCTTCTTCATGGTTTACGAGCAGAGGCAGTTCTCCCTAGTGACATCCATCATGACTCGCCCCATGTGGCGGCTTACATTGAAGTTGATAATGAGAAAGCACGTCAGGACTCACTGGACCTGTTAGATGAGGAGCGTGATCTCACAGCGGCACATTCGACGATTTATCAACAAGATCTACGATGTTATCAGAGCCGCCGGGTTAAGACTAGAACTTTTCAAGAAGGCGGTATGGTGCTCTGGCTCATCCAGGATCAGACTGATATGCACAAGTTGTCCCCACCTTGGGAAGGACCTTTTGTGGTCAGCAAAAATCTGCACAAAGGATCATACTACCTTATCGATGTTCGAGAGCACAAAGACTCACGTAAAACAGAGGAGGAGACCCAACGACCGTGGAATATAGCTCATCTTTGGCCTTACTATACTTGAACCACAGGCTCTTCTTATGTACATAATTATGACAATGTATATATTATGATCAATATAATAAACCGGAGCCTCAGCTAAAGCGGGGTCTCTGTTGTTTTTTACATCATGTGTGCTTACATGGGGGCTTCTGTTTATAAAGCGGAGTTCTATTGATCCGGCTTATAAAGCCAGGCATATCAAAGAAATCACTAGGGGGCTTGGTCGTATTCGAACCATAGCTACACCTCTTGATCGGCTTAAGGCCAAAAGGAAAATCACTAGGAGGATTGGTCGTATTCGAACCATAGCTACACCTCTTGATCGGCTTAAGGCCAAAAGGAAATTATGTGGGGCCAAAGAGAGTGTTGCAATAGCACAACTCAAACATAGGCACCCACCGAGCATAGCTCAAATGTTGCTTGGGGGCTCTTTGCTTCTCAAAGAACAAAAAGCTTGCACCCTTGCAATAGGCTATCAAGCCAGGCTTGGAAGCCAGGTGTATTCACCTAAAACCTCGGGTCATCCTGCCTTTTTAAGTAAGCCACTCTGTCCAGGTAAACCTGGTATGACCCGCCGAATGTTTGACAAGTCAATCTCATAGACCCTGAACTTGTCAAAGTTAAAACGACGATTGGTTTATGATTGAGGTCCATCTTAAAAGGCTTTGAAAAAGGGTTTAACTCAGTGGCCTGGCAACCCATGAAAAGCCTCGATTTAGGGCCTGGCAGCCCATGAAAAGCCTTGCATGTTCTCTTTGTGTTTTTATTTGACAAGTTTTTTCTCCTCTGGTGAGATTTATAATATTTTATGATAAACCGGCGTTTATTGACCCGGGTTGGCTTTCAACAATAAGTTGTAAGTACATGATCAATTATAATCTGGTGTTTATTGACCCGATCTGGTTTTGACTACAAGTCACCAGTATTATATATGGATACACCGGTGTTTATCGTAGCCCGGTACAGTTTTATCATAAACCGACAAAACATGGAAGGAGTTATCAATACTCGGGATTGGGGTTATAAGCCCTAACTATACAAAAGTTGGTCAACCAACAGAGTGATTCAATATCACAGGTATCATTTCTTTCGTATTTGATTATTTGCAAAGTACAGCCTTAGTTATAAACCCCAGGTATATATTTGGGCATCATGACCCGTCCAGCGGTAAACCGCTAGGACACTTTCAAACTTATTGTATGCAGGAACAATTTGAATAACACCGCTACGGGTTATGAAACATAATATCTCCTAAAGTATGGTGGATTCACAGTATCAGGCAAAATAAGTATGCACGATGGCATAGCAGACCAAGTGTTTTCAACTAGCCTATTACAAGGCGTTTTAATGCCCAAAAGAATAATTGTTTTCGGCAAGTGTGGCAGTGCGCAGAAAGCTAAACCGGCCTCCGGATCATGACTCATCACCAGGCTGAGTTGACGGCTATGGATCGTCCTGCGCTGGTGCATCTTCCTCCTCTCTACCCAGTGGATAGAAGTCAATGGTTGCCCAATCGATCCCAGTTAAGGCTTGGAACATAGCTTCATCACTTATAAGGTTTGAGGGGTCAACATTAGGGGCATAGGTGTGCTTACGGATTGGTGGAATAAGATCTTCTACATCATGTGTTGGCGCATGATATCTTTTCTGACCAGAATCATATACCAGCTGATAGTGAGAGAGATCCGTGTTGGGGAATGTTGCAGAAAACAAAAAAAATTCCTATGTTTTCACCAAGATCCATCTATGAGTTCATCTAGCAACGAGTGATCGGATGCATCTACATACCTTTGTAGATCGCGAGCGGAAGCGTTCAAGAGAACGAGGATGAGGGAGTCGTACTCGACGTGATCCAAATCACCGGAGATCCTAGCGCCGAACGGACGGCACCTCCGCATTCAACACACGTACGGTCAGCGTGACGTCTCCTCCTTCTTGATCCAGCAAGGGGAAAGGAGAGGTTGATGAAGATCCAGCAGCACGACGGCATGGTGGTGGATGCAGCAGTCACCGCAGCAGGGCTTCGCCGTTCTACTGCAAGAGGGAGAGGTGTAGCAGGGGAGAGGGAGGTGCCAAGACTTCAGGGTACGGCTGCCCTCCCTCCCCCCCTTTATATAGGCCCCCTGCGCCGGCCCTAAGAGATGGGATCTCCTAGGGGGGGCGGCGGCCAAGGGGGAGGAGTGCCCCCCAAGGCAAGTGGAGGCGCCCCCTCCCCTAGGGTTCCCAACCCTAGGCGCATGGGGGCCTAAGGGGGGGGCGCACCAGCGCACTATGGGCTGGTTCCCTCCCCACTTCAGCCCATGGGGCCCTCCAGGATGGGTGGCCCCACCCGGTGGACCCCCGGGACCCTTTCGGTGGTCCCGGTACAATACCGTTGACCCCGAAACTCTCCCGATGGCCGAAACTGCACTTCCTATATATAATTCTTCACCTCCGGACCATTCCGGAACTCTTCGTGATGTCCGGGATCTCATCCGGGACTCCTAACAACTTTTGGATTACTGCATACTCATATCCATACAACCCTAGCGTCACCGAACCTTAAGTGTGTAGACCCTACGGGTTCGGGAGACATGTAGACATGACCGAGACGGCTCTCCGGTCAATAACCAACAGCGGGATCTGGATACCCATGTTGGCTCCCACATGCTCCTCGATGATCTCATCGGATGAACCACGATGTCGAGGATTCAAGCAACCCCGTATACAATTCCCTTTGTCAATCGGTACGTTACTTGCCCGAGACTCGATCATCGGTATCCCAATACCTCGTTCAATCTCGTTACCGGCAAGTCACTTTACTCGTACCATAATGCATGATCCCGTGACTAGACACTTGGTCACTTTGAGCTCATTATAACGATGCATTACCGAGTGGGCCCAGAGATACCTCTCCGCCATACGGAGTGACAAATCCCAGTCTTGATCCGTGTCAACCCAACAGACACTTTCGGAGATACCCGTAGTATACCTTTATAGTCACCCAGTTACGTTGTGACGTTTGGTACACCCAAAGCACTCCTACAGTATCTGGGAGTTACACGATCTCATGGTCTAAGGAAAAGATACTTGACATTGGAAAAACTCTAGCAAACGAACTATATGATCTTGTGCTATGTTTAGGATTGGGTCTTGTCCATCACATCATTCTCCTAATGATGTGATCTCATTATCAATGACATCCAATGTCCATAGTCAGGAAACCATGACTATCTGTTGATCAACAAGCTAGTCAACTAGAGGCTTACTAGGGACATGTTGGTGTCTATGTATTCACACATGTATTACGATTTCCGGATAACACAACTATAGCATGAATAAAAGACAATTATCATGAACAAGGAAATATAATAATAATCCTTTTATTATTGCCTCTAGGGCATATTTCCAACAGACTCCCACTTGCACTAGAGTCAATAATCTAGTTACATTGTGATGAATCGAACACCCATGGAATTCTGGTGTTGATCATGTTTTGCTCTAGGGAGAGGTTTAGTCAACGGATCTGCTACACTCAGGTCCGTATGTACTTTACAAATATCTATGTCTCCATCTTGAACATTTTCACAAATGGAGTTGAAGCGACGCTTGATGTGCCTGGTCTTCTTGTGAAACCTGGGCTCCTTGGCAAGTGCAATAGCTCTAGTGTTGTCACAGAAGAGTTTGATCGGCCCCGACGCATTGGGTATGACTCCTAGGTCGGTGATGAACTCCTTCACCCAAATTGCTTCATGCGCTGCCTCCGAGGCTGCCATGTACTCCGCTTCACATGTAGATCCTGCCACGACGCTCTGCTTGCAACTGCACCAGCTTACTGCCCCACCATTCAAAATATACACGTATCCGGTTTGTGACTTAGAGTCATCTAGATCTGTGTCGAAGCTAGCGTCGACGTAACCCTTTACGACGAGCTCTTCGTCACCTCCATAAACGAGAAACATTTCCTTAGTCCTTTTCAGGTACTTCAGGATATTCTTGACCGCTGTCTAGTGTTCCTTGCCGGGATTACTTTGGTACCTACCTACCAAACTTACGGCAAGGTTTACATCAGGTCTGGTACATAGCATGGCATACATAATAGAACCTATGGCTGAGACATAGGGGATGACACTCATCTCTTCTATATCTTCTGCCGTGGTCGGACATTGAGCTGAGCTCAATTTCACACCTTGCAACACAGGCAAGAACCCCTTCTTAGATTGATCCATATTGAACTTCTTCAATATCTTATCAAGGTATGTGCTTCGTGAAAGACCTATGAGGCGTCTTGATCTATCTCTATAGATCTTGATGCCTAATATATATGCAGCTTCTCCAAGGTCCTTCATTGAAAAACTCTTATTCAAGTAGGCCTTAATGCTATCAAAAGCTCTATATCATTTCCCATCAAAAGTATGTCATCTACATATAATATGAGAAATGCTACAGAGCTCCCACTCACTTTCTTGTAAACGCAGGCTTCTCCATAAGTCCGCATAAACCCAAATGCTTTGATCATCTCATCAAAGCGAATGTTCCAACTCCGAGATGCTTGCACCAGCCCATAAATTGAGCGTTGGAGCTTGCACACCTTGTCAGCATTCTTAGGATCGACAAAACCTTCCGGCTGCATCATATACATTTCTTCCTTAAGGAAACCATTAAGGAATTCCGTTTTGACGTCCATTTGCCATATCTCATAATCATAGAATGCGGCAATTGCTAACATGATTCGGACGGACTTTAGCTTCGCTACAAGTGAGAAAGTCTCATCGTAGTCAACCCCTTGAACTTGTCGATAACCCTTAGCGACAAGCCGAGCTTTATAGATGGTCACATTACCATCCGCGTCTGTCTTCTTCTTAAAGATCCATTTATTTTCTATGGCTCGCCGATCATCGGGCAAGTCAGTCAAAGTCCATACTTCGTTTTCATACATGGATCCTATCTCGGATTTCATGGCTTCCGGCCATTTGTCGGAATCCGGGCCCGCCATCGCTTCTTCATAGTTCGAAGGTTCACCGTTGTCTAACAACATGATTTCCAAGATAGGGTTGTCGTACCACTCTGGTGCGGAACATGTCCTTGTGGACCTACGAAGTTCAGTAGCAACTTGATCTGAAGTTTCATGATCATCATCATTAACTTCCTCTCTAGTCGGTGCAGGCACCTCAGGAACATTTTCTTGAGTCGCGCCACTTTCCGGTTCAAGAGGTAATACTTCATCAAGTTCTACTTTCCTCCCACTTACTTCTTTCGAGAGAAACTCTTTCTCTAGAAAGGATCCATTCTTGGCAACAAAGATCTTCCCTTCGGATCTGAGGTAGAAGGTATACCCAATAGTTTCTTTATGGTATCCTATGAAGACGCATTTTTCTGACTTGGGTTCGAGCTTTTCAGGTTGAAGTTTCTTGACATAAGCATCGCGTCCCCAAACTTTTAGAAACAACAGCTTAGGTTTCTTCCCAAACCATAATTCATACGGTGTCGTCTCAACGGATTTCGACGGTGCCCTATTTAAAGTGAATGCGGCAGTCTCTAAAGCATAGCCCCAAAATGATAGTGGTAAATCGGTAAGAGACATCATAGATCGCACCATATCTAATAGAGTGCGATTACGACGTTCGAACACACCATTACGCTGAGGTGTTCCAGGCGGCGTGAGTTGTGAAACTATTCCACATTTTCTTAAGTGTGTGCCAAATTCGTGACTCAAGTATTCTCCTCCATGATCTGATCGCAAGAACTTGATTTTCCTGTCACGTTGATTCTCAACCTCACTCTGAAATTCCTTGAACTTTTCAAAGGTCTCAGACTTGTGTTTCATTAAATAGACATACCCATATCTACTCAAGTCATCAGTGAGGGTGAGAACATAACGATAGCCACCGCGAGCCTCAACACTCATTGGACCGCACACATCAGTATGTATGATTTCCAATAAGTTGGTTGCTCGCTCCATTGTTCCTGAGAACGGAGTCTTGGTCATTTTACCCATGAGGCATGGTTCGCACGTGTCAAATGATTCGTAATCAAGAGACTCTAAAAGTCCATATGCATGGAGCTTCTTCATGCGTTTGACACCTATGTGACCAAGGCGGCAGTGCCACAAGCATGTGGGACTATCATTATCAACCTTACATCTTTTGGTATTCACACTATGAATATGTGTAGCATTACGCTCGAGATTCATTAAGAATAAACCATTCACCATCGGAGCATGACCATAAAACATATCTCTCATATAAATAGAACAACCATTATTCTCGGATTTAAATGAGTAGCCATCTCGAATTAAACGAGATCCTGATACAATGTTCATGCTCAAAGCTGGCACTAAATAACAATTATTGAGGTTTAAAACTAATCCCGTAGGTAAATGTAGAGGTAGCGTGCCGACGGCGATCACATCGACCTTGGAACCATTCCCGACGCGCATCGTCACCTCGTCCTTCGCCAGTCTCCGCTTATTCCGCAGCTCCTGATTTGAGTTACAAATGTGAGCAACCGCACCGGTATCAAATACCCAGGAGCTACTACGAGTACTGGTAAGGTACACATCAATTACATGTATATCACATATACCTTTCGTGATGCCGGCCTTCTTGCTGCTAAGTATTTGGGGCAGTTCCGCTTCCAGTGACCACTTCCCTTGCAATAAAAGCACTCAGTCTCGGGCTTGGGTCCATTCTTTGGCTTCTTCCCGGCAGCTTGCTTACCGGGCGCGGCAACTCCCTTGCCGTCCTTCTTGAAGTTCTTCTTACCCTTGCCCTTCTTGAACTTAGTGGTTTTATTCACCATCAACACTTGATGTTCCTTTTTGACTTCTACCTCTGCTGATTTCAGCATTGCAAATACTTCAGGAATGGTCTTTTCCATCCCCTGCATATTGAAGTTCATCACAAAGCTCTTGTAGCTCAGTGGAAGCGACTAAAGGATTCTCTCAATGACTGCGTCATCCGGGAGATTAACTCCCAGCTGAGTCAAGCGGTTATGTAACCCAGACATAGTGAGTATGTGCTCAATGACAGAACTGTTTTCCTCCATCTTACAGCTGAAGAACTTGTCGGAGACTTCATATCTCTCGACCCGGGCATGAGCTTGAAAAACCATTTTCAGCTCTTCGAACATCTCATATGCTCCGTGTCTCTCAAAATGCTTTTGGAGCCCCGGCTCTAAGCTGTAAAGCATGCCGCACTGAACGAGGGAGTAATCATCGATACGTGTCTGCCAAGCATTCATAACGTCTTGTTCTGTAGGGAGAGCAGGTGCTTCACCTAGCGGTGCTTGTAGGACATAATCTTTCTTGGCAGCTATGAGGATGATCCTCAGGTTCCGTACCCAGTCCGTATAGTTGCTGCCATCGTCTTTCAGCTTGGTTTTCTCTAGGAACGCGTTGAAGTTGAGGACAACATTGGCCATTTGATCTACAATACATGTTGTAAAGATTTTAGACTAAGTTCATGATAATTAAGTTCATCTAATCAAATTATTCAATGAACTCCCACTTAGATAGACATCCCTCCAGTCATCTAAGTATAACATGATCCGAGTTAACTAGGCCGTGTCCGATCATCACGTGAGACGGACTAGTCAACATCGATGAACATCTTCATGTTGATCGTATCTTCTATACGACTCATGCTCGACCTTTTGGTCTTCTGTGTTCCGAGGCCATGTCTGTACATGCTAGGCTCGTCAAGTCAACCTAAGTGTTTGCATGTGTAAATCTGTCTTACACCCGTTGTATGTGAACGTTGGAATCTATCACACCCGATCATCACGTGGTGCTTCGAAACAACGAACTGTCACAACGGTGCACAGTTAGGGGAAATACTTTCTTGAAATTATTATGAGGGATCATCTTATTTACTACCGTCGTTCTAAGTAAACAAGATGCAAAAACATGATAAACATCACATGCAATCGAATAATAGTGACATGATATGGCCAGTATCATATAGCTCCTGTGATCTCCATCTTGGGGCTCCATGATCATCTTGTCACCGGCATGACACCATGATCTCCATCATCATGATCTCCATCATCGTGTCTCCATGAAGTTTCTCGCCAACTATTACTTCTACTACTAGGGCTAACACGTTTAGCAATAAAGTAAAGTAATTTACATGGCGTTTCTCAATGACACGCAGGTCATACAAAAAATAAAGACAACTCCTATGGCTCCTGCCAGTTGTCATACTCATCGACATGCAAGTCGTGATTCCTATTACAAGAACATGATCTCATACATCACATATATATCATTCATCATTCATCACAACTTTGGCCATATCACATCACAGAACACTTGCTGCAAAAACAAGTTAGACGTCCTCTAATTGTTGTTGCAAGTTTTACGTGGCTGCAAGAGGGTTCTAGCAAGAACGTTTTCTTACCTACATTAAAGCCACAACGTGATTTGTCAACTTCTATTTACCCTTCATAAGGACCCTTTTCATCAAATCTGCTCCAACTAAAGTGGGAGAGACAAACACCCGCCAGCCACCTTATGCAACTAGTGCATGTCAGTCGGTGGAACCGGTCTCACGTAAGCGTACGTGTAAGGTTGGTCCGGGCCGCTTCATCCCACAATACTGCTGAAGCAAAATAAGACTACTAGCAGCAAGAAAGTTGACAACATCTACGCCCACAACAAATTGTGTTCTACTCGTGCAAAAAGAACTACGCATAGACCTAGCTCATGATGCCACTGTTGGGGAACGTTGCAGAAAACAAAAATGTTTCCTACGTTTTCACCAAGATCCATCTATGAGTTCATCTAGCAACGAGTGATCGGATGCATCTACATACCTTTGTAGATCGCGAGCGGAAGTGTTCAAGAGAACGAGGATGAGGGAGTCGTACTCGACGTGATCCAAATCATCGGAGATCCTAGCGCCGAATGGACGGCACCTCCGCGTTCAACACACGTACGGTCAGCGTGACGTCTCCTCCTTCTTGATCCAGCAAGGGGAAAGGAGAGGTTGATGAAGATCCAGCAGCACGACGGCGTGGTGGTGGATGCAGCAGTCACCGCAGCAGGGCTTCGCCGTTCTACTTCAAGAGGGAGAGGTGTAGTAGGGGAGAGGGAGGCGCCAAGACTTCAGGGTACGACTGCCCTCCCTCCCCCCCCCTTTATATAGGCCATCTAGGGGGTGCGCCGGCCCTAGGAGATGGGATCTCCTAGGGGGGCGGCGGCCAAGGGGGAGGAGTGCCCCCCAAGGCAAGTGGAGGCGCCCCCTCCCCTAGGGTTCCCAACCCTAGGCGCATGGGGGGCCCAAGGGAGGGCGCACCAGCCAACTATGGGCTGGTTCCCTCCCCACTTCAGCCCATGGGGCCCTCCGGTATGGGTGGCCCCACCCGGTGGACCCCCGGGACCCTTCCGGTGGTCCCGGTACAATACCGTTGACCCCGAAACTCTCCCGATGGCCAAAACTGCACTTCCTATATATAATTCTTCACCTCCGGACCATTCCGGAACTCTTCGTGATGTCTGGGATCTCATCCGGGACTCCTAACAACTTTTGGATTACTGCATACTCATATCCATACAACCCTAGCGTCACCGAACCTTAAGTGTGTAGACCCTACGGGTTCGGGAGACATGTAGACATGACCGAGACGGCTCTCCGGTCAATAACCAACAGCGGGATCTAGATACCCATGTTGGCTGCCACATGCTCCTCGATGATCTCATCGGATGAACCACGATGTCGAGGATTCAAGCAACCCCGTATACAATTCCCTTTGTCAATCGGTACGTTACTTGCCCGAGACTCGATCATCGGTATCCCAATACCTCGTTCAATCTCGTTACCGGCAACTCACTTTACTCGTACCGTAATGCATGATCCCGTGACCAGACACTTGGTCACTTTGAGCTCATTATGATGATGCATTACCGAGTGGGCCCAGAGATACCTCTCCGCCATACGGAGTGACAAATCCCAGTCTTGATCCGTGTCAACCCAACAGACACTTTCGGAGATACCCGTAGTATACCTTTATAGTCACCCAGTTACGTTGTGATGTTTGGTACACCCAAAGCACTCCTACGGTATCCGGGAGTTACACGATCTCATGGTCTAAGGAAAAGATACTTGACATTGGAAAAACTCTAGCAAACGAACTATACGATCTTGTGCTATGTTTAGGATTGGGTCTTGTCCATCACATCATTCTCCTAATGATGTGATCTCGTTATCAATGACATCCAATGTCCATAGTCAGGAAACCATGACTATCTGTTGATCAACGAGCTAGTCAACTAGAGGCTTACTAGGGACATGTTGGTGTCTATGTATTCACACATGTATTACGATTTCCAGATAACACAATTATAGCATGAATAAAAGACAATTATCATGAACAAGGAAATATAATAATAATCCTTTTATTATTGCCTCTAGGGCATATTTCCAACAATCCGTTTCTTCAGCCAATTTGCTCGCTATGGGGCGCATTTCCCTTGTCAACTTTCGAAGATCGTCGTTGTTAAATTCTGAGCCGTCCACCTTTACACCAGGATAGTCGTTGCCTATATCTGACGGTTCAAGATCCGGTATCCATGCCTTTGCCCGGATTAGCGCAGTCAGCGCACCTGACCTTGCAACTGATCTTTTAGTTCATCCAACCGGGCGGGCAACATTGACAGCTTCTCAATGGTTTCCTTTATCAAGGTTGGAGGCGGTTTGTTATGCGCAGCGGTGCAAATGGCCCGTTGGGCTCCGGAATATAAGTGTTCTATCAGCGTATAGGCAGCCTTCAGCTTCATTCGCATGTCCGAGCCCAGATGGGTAATGCGAGTTCCTGTGTCATTGCAAGCATCAGTAAACCAGCAACCGATGAGATAATGTATATTGAAAAGCTTCAGGTGAGGTACTTACCAAAAACAGCAGAGGTCATGGCATTGATCTGCCGCTTTAAACCGGTCAGCTCTTCAACCACCGGTTTAAGGGTTGCCTCTGCGTCTTCAGCTCTCTTTTGTAAAGCGGCTTTCTCTATGCCCTAGTCTACTTGTTCCTTCTTCAAAGTTTCCTTCAGCTTCTCCATGGCTGCTAAGGCACTGGTCAATTCTTCTTTGGCTTTGGAGGTCTCTGCTTGCTGGGTTTTGATATTTTCTTGAAGGTCAGCGATTTGGGCTTCCTTTTTGCTCAGCTCAACCTATAAGAGAAAGACATATTATGAGGTGGCAATAAAATTTGGAAGTCCCAAGCACATAACAAGTTATACACTTGGCACTTGGGGGCTAATGCTTATTTGCTTGATTATCAGAAAATTTTTAACAAGTCCCAAGCACAATACAAGTATTATTCTTGACACTTGGGGGCTAATGTACGTTTGCTCAAAGTAATATTGGTTAAAGTCCCGGTTCAGCTAGGAAATATAAACCGGCCCTTGGGGACTACACTGACGAAAGTTTCAAGATTACAAAGTTAAAAGTACCGGTTCATCCTAAAAAGATAAACCAGCCCTTGGAAGATAAGCATGCAGAGTTGCGATATTGCAAAGTCCCGGTTTATATTGGCATCATAGTCGGCCCTTCGGGGCTACTGGAGTTGGTACTTGAACTTGGACATAAAAGAGAAACAGTTATGAAGTTACCTCATATCGCTCCTTCATCAGATTCACTAAACCGGCTTCGTAGTCACGGTTTGTGTGTAGACGGTTTAAGAAACCAGAATGAAGTTCTTGGGCATTGAGGTGGGCGTAGCTTGACAAGTCTGTGCTCCACTTGCCTTTGCCCATAGCAGAGAGTTCCTCCTTGGCACTATGCTTTGATGACGCAACAGGATTGCCAGGGGTGGTGTGGCCAACGCCAGTAATTATAACATCATCTTCCTTGTCACCAACAGACTTTACTGGAGTTGACGATTCATCAGCAGCCTTAGCTGGACTTCACGGTTTATCATCAGTTGGGACCGGGCTTGCCAGTTTATCAGAATGACCTGTTGCATCAACTTCTACTTGTTCAACAAAATCATGGTCTTGAGGGGCTGGATCATCAAGCATGGCATCAGCATTGGTTCTTACCGGTTCTGGAGTTTTCTCCGGTTCAACAACCACATGGTCGTCAGACGGTTTATCTACACGAGCTTTCTTGCTGGGTCTGGCCTTGGCTCTAAAAGAAAAAGATATAAAGGTCAGTATAACACGTAAATATAAAGCTTCAAAAGGAGTAAGTTTAAAGTGTTTACCCAGGGACAGTCTTAAGAGGAGGGAGTTGTGTGGCCGTTGACTCACCGGATGATGAAAGAGGCGTTCCCTGATAATTTGAATCGGATGGATTAATAGGCTGTCAGAAATAACCCGCCTTGGGATAAGAAGTATTGCAAGTGTTTGAGGCCTCAGATCGACGCTTCCGAACCGGAGTGTTCGGTAAACCGGACGAAGTGACTACTTGGCCACTGTGCCGGGTTGTGCGGCGAGCTTCATGTTGCTACTTCTTCAAAAGAAAGTTTGGGTCCAAGTGAGCTAGGGGTTGAGAAAATCTTATTTTCTGGACTGCTTGACGGATTTTTTGTGTTGGCAGAGGGTCTGAACCGGAGGAAAGGATAATTACCTCTACGTCATCAGCTTTGATGCCTTCAGCGTCATCCTGATAATAATCATTGTGAATGAGGTGTATGAAAAATGAACCAAGAGAGTCAAGTTCTACCTCTATGTTCGGATCATCGAGGTCGTCATCAAGGTTTAACTCGATGGGTTCAGCTGCCTTTTTCTTGGCAGGTCATTTAACAACCTTCGTCTTTGGTCGAGGGGTCTTGGCCGGTTTATCCTGCGGTTTTTTCTTCCAGAATGGGTCGTCACCCTATTAAAAGATTGATAGAAGATATAAAATATTACACGAATAAGAATATCAAGTACAAGCAGGAGTGAGGCAAGTCTTATAGCTGGCGGTTTATTGGAAATGCAGAAGGGACTAAGCCCTGTTTTGCTGCAGATAGCCACCAGTTCATCCAACATCTTCTTAACAGATTCAGTAACTTCAGCCTCTGTTAGCTGAATATCAATATGTCGTTGAGGATCTTTTAAGTCCCCTGTGTACTGACACATTAAACCAGGGCGACGTCTTAACGGTAAAATACTCCAAGTTATCCAGCAACGAGCAAAATCAACTCTTGACAAACCATTAGCCATAAAGGCTCTGAGCTTGGCGAGTTGTGGAGCGTATGTGGACCGTTCCTTGGCAGTTAGCCATTGTGGAAGTGGATGTGTATTGGTAAGCCGGTGAGCATGATAACCCGGCAGAGGGTTCTCATCATCAGGGGAAGTGTCCTTACAGTAGAACCAAGTCTGGTTCCAGTCTTTAGGATGACTATGAAGCTTTGCATGAGGAAAGCTGACATCCTTCCTTTTCTGAATAGGAACGCCACCAAGTTCGGTGTTGGGCCCGTCTACAAATTCAGTGCGACGGTTCAAGTAGAAGAAACCCCTGAACAATTCAATGGTTCGCTCTTCTTGCAGATAGGCCTCAGAGAACACTTGAAAGTGGCAAATATTAGACATAGAGTTAGGTCCAATGTCTTGAGGGTGGATCTGGAAGCTAGCAAGCACATCACGTAAAAACTTGGACCCAGGCGGTTTAAATACACGGCTCATGTGATCAACAAATACCACTACCTCACCATCCTTGGGGGTAGGAGGATTCTCTGGACCGGGAACTCGCCAGTGGATTTCGCTTCATTTTGGTAAAGCGCCAGTTCTGACGCATCCATCTAGCTGCTCTTTAGTAACCCGGGAAGGGACCCAATTACAGGCATAAAATTGTTTGGCCATTTCAAATGAAAAAGCTGGAAAAAAGATCAAATGCCGGTTTAAGGTTCATAACAGACAAGCGTAAAGCATAGAAGATTAAGGGAAAGATATTCAAGCATGCAAGATTGTTAAACCGGAGGTGGATGCCATTATAAATGGTAAAGCGATCGCGGTTTACAAGGGGAGTAATGAAATATGGCAGATTATTTTCTAAAGGATAAACCGCCCACGCAGACAATGAAAGTACTTATCTGAAGCAAAAATGACTAAGTGAGGGAAAACAAGTTTCACAGTTTTACATTAAAATTTGGATCTACCACATGTCAGGAAAAGGAAAGTAAGTCTAGACCCAAAAAACTAGTACAAAGGAGGTCGTCAGTTCTAAGGAGGTCTTTGTACAAGAAAAGGGGATCTACTAGTATCTGAAATGCATACGAAACAGCTATCGCGTAAGTTCTATACTTCTTTTAGATCAAAAGAAGATGCAGTGGAGAAACTACGAAGAATCCGTAAGGAACAACAAAGAACACAGAAGAACTTGCAAACCCTAGCGGATCTACAGAAGAAGGGAAGAGGAACTTACCGAAGCGGTTGAAGCAGCAGAGACGCACCGCATTTTTCTGGTACGGACAGGGTGATGCAGCAGCCGGAGTTGAGGCAGAAGTGAAGGTCGACGACGACGGCGACGCTCGGGTGCTGATGCAACGCGAGATAGAAGAGAGACGAAGAGGCAGCGGGGGGAAGGAAAGGGACCCTCGGCCCTATTTATAAGACAAAGAGATAAGCGATAGGCACGGAAATAGAGGAGCCCAAAAAATGGATATGTAGCAAAGTTGTTGCATCGATTGTTGGACGATCGTTAATGAAGGGTAACTTTGGTTTTAATGAACAGGTGACGTCATGGGGGTTTATTACGAACCTAGAAGATGATGTCATGGCGGTCTACAAGATATACGCGAAGGTGCAGAGGGAGGAATTTCTCTAAGTATTGAAGATCGACATGAACGAGTTCAAATCAATCTGGGCCTAATGTTGGGGATATTACTATTAAATATAAACCGGCCATGGGGGGTCGGGTTATGCCCACAAGGAGTTAGTCATGTTCGAAGCCCATGAAGACAAGAGATATGGCGCTTTACAGAGGAGATCTACATGAAGGCCCAGGGCCCAAAAGCGGATTAGGGCCCGTAGATATAAACCGCCATATGATATGTAACTTATGTTGTAAGGCAAGGAAAGGTAGAAACCGAGCCGGGCACGTTTATGAGCCAGTGTCGGGATTCTGTAAACCACCGGCCGTCAACCTGTGTATATAAAGGGACAACCCGACGGCGGTTTAGGGACAGACAAAAAACAATAACTCGAGGGCCAGGCAAAGCGGATTCGCTCCCTGATCATCAAAACCCTAGCAATTCCATCACAACTGGACGTAGGCTTTTACCTTCATCGTGAGGGGCCGAACCAGTATAATTCCTCGCCTACCTTTTTCCGCTTTAACCCCTTCAAGCTAACCTGTCACGATGGCTCCATGACTAAGTCCTTTCACGAGGACATCTGCCGTGACAAAACCATGACAGGCTAGCTCACCAAAATCACGCAAGTAGCTAGTCCTCGAAGACAACCACTGCATGTGTGTGGCCCAAACATAGGTATAGACAGGTGTTTTTTGAGTAACAATGGAACAACTTTGATGTGGCACCGTGATTTCGAACTAGAAATCCCCACACTAAGTGAGGGTTAGGTTGATGATGCATATGTATGTTACACCACGCTTCAAGCCAATGACGGGGATTCATATATGCATGCATGCGTGCATAGTATATGCGCTCAAACTTAATTAGGTTTGAATCTCACCATGACCTATACTCTGATAACACGAACCAAATGAAGAATCCGCCATGGTAACCTATCTTGTTGTTGGTCAAGGTGATCATAGATGTCCAGCGGGCCCACGAATATATAGGCTTATCGCCAATAACCACGCGAGGGAGTGTATCGTTCGAAGGCAACCACTACATGCATATGTATGGAGGTGATGTGTGCATGCATGTTTGAATACACAACATTGATCTGGCGCGTGTGTCAAAAATTGTACACTAGCTCCCCACACAAAGCGAGATTGGTTCATGATGGTGTCATTGTACTAGCCACTTCGACTCGATGGGAGGGATTCATGCGTACACATGCATGTGTGTGTGCTCAAAGTGTATCATGCATGTCATCCCAGAGCAAAAATAATAATCCCCTCCTAAGTCAAATTAACCTCTCTTGTTGTCAGGCAAAAAGAAGTGATGGACCAAGCGGGCCCACAGATGGAAAGCATCGATATTGCTGATAACCGCTTAAGTGGGTGCGAGAGGACAACCACCACCGCTTAACATGTGGGCCAAACATATATATGTTGAATACCCAAAATGCACAACTTTCATGTGCCACATGCCTCAAAAACCGTAAACCATGCACCCACACAGAGCGAGGTTCATATCAAGCATACTACATATGATGGTCCCCTTCCCCCCTCTTCACCGCATACTATATGCTCCTGCCGTAATATATGTACAACCCAAAAGAATCCTCATCGATGGTGAAATTAATTCTCTCCCAATGTAGGTCAAAGTGATGCATGCATGCATGCATCGACAATGGCCTCGTGGGCCCATAGATGGAAGCATCACACGTGAGTGTCCTAGCTAGGATATATATGCATGTGGCCCAAAAAGGTGTTGTGTGATGTTTGAATAACCAATTTCATAATTTTGATGTGGCACATGCCTCGGTAACCAAAAAGTCCCGACACTGAGTGAGGTGTACTTGTTCATGGATGCATACGTATAGTATATATGCTAGTCCCCTCCCACCTCTTTGACGCGTACTATATACCACCATAACACAAACAAAAAGATTCTACCTTGCTGGTCAAATTAACCTCACTGTCGGCTGTTCGTCAAAGTGATGGACGACGACCTCACGGGCCCACAGAAAGCGTCACACGCAAGTATCAAGTGTCGTGTAGGACAACCATCGATTGCATGTGGCAAAACATTTATGTATGAAAGGGTTGTGCAATGTTTTAAATAACGATTTCACGACTCTGATGTAGCCCAGCCTGCCTAACAAAATGGCCAACCCACACGGTGGCTCACAACTCGTAGTGTACTGCGAGCCACCCACCGCCCCCAGATGCGCACACACCCACACACACCGTGAATCCACCGCAACTACGATGCATGTTAAATTAATTATCCCGTGGTGAACATACATGTTACCAAAGGAGGGACGTTTTAATTTCAAAAAAAGATCACAGAGATCATTAAGACGTTTTAGTACATTGATTGATTGATTTTCTATGGGTATAATGTGCAAAAATCGAATTTGAGCTACATGCACACGTGACAGTGCACCTAAATGGATTGCAAAAACACATGTGTCTCACTGGGTGCATGTTTACTCCCCGTGCAACAAATTTCAAACATTGAGAATCTTGATTTTTAAATTCTAGTACATCCAAAACTTATTTGAAGTTCATGAAACTTATCGTGTTGTCATACGGACACCAATACAAAGTGGCATTGTACTTTTTTGTCAAATTTGAGACCAGTTTTGATGTAATCTTTATCTAATTACAGACAGGAGATTATTAGTAATTGGGAACTAATATCCCAAACGGATTATTTATTCGGACCGTGAGTGTTAGAGCAACAATGGATACGTGCCATGCTTCGGTTAAGCAATAAAGCGGCGGCATTAATCATCCAAATAGAAAAACAATATACGTGTCGTCGCGCAACCCGTGTGGCGTGCGAGCAGGCGTGAGTTGACGGGACGCATGCGACCAGTCCGCCGCGCAGGCAGATGGGGAGGCGTGCGTGCAGGTGTGTGAATTGACGAAGGTGCTGCGCAGTGTCATCGGGAGGCGTGCGAGTAGCTGTGTGAAACTTTGGTAGGCATGCTAGCAGTCCGGTGCGCAGGCTCACCGGGAGGCAAGCCATCGGTTTGACCACCGCCCACCTCTCTCTCCCACAACTCCCACTACTCCATATTAATGGTGCGCCCGAGCGGCCGCACCCCCATCCTCGCTACGCACACACAATCGTCTCTCTCCGCTTGCATCCTCGATGCCGCTCTCAGTCCTCAAAGCCGTCGGTGTATGAGGATGCCGCCGAAGCGCCCCATCGGAGGGAGTGGTGACGCCGGGGCTGCTAAAGCACCGGAGCACGGCGTGGAGATGGAGACGGAGGTTGCCGTCATCGCCGGCGAGTTATCGCTGCAACCTGACGTCGTCGACGTCGTCGAGCTTCCACAGCCAGAGGCAGAGTTCCACACCGACTCCGACGACCACTCCGGCGATGACTCCGACGACCACTCCGACGACGACGGACATCTGGTTAGTCATCTATACCCATTCATGTGTCAAATAGATCATAGGGTTTCTCTAGTTACTCCTGCCTCCCCCTTTTTGGAATAGAAATCATGTGGTTATGTTCTTCCAATCCATGAAATCTGAGTAAGTTTCATTAGATCCATGTAGTGTATTGATTGTTTGAATGGTACAGGTGATAAGTGATTAGTTGTTTCATCTGTGCAAATGATTTCTGCTAGTAATCCGACTAGGGTTAGTGTTCGTGCTAATAATTCCTAGCCAGGACTTGACAATTGATTTTGAATGACCTACCTATGTTTGTGCCGTTATTTTCTTCAAGATTGGTTGTACATAGACGACTGTGCTTAAAAATCGAACCATAATCTCTGGATATATATAAATAAATAGCCATAAATTCCTAGTCCTACTTCATGGCATGTAATCAGTGATTTGATGCCAAATTTGTTTTACTATTTGTATAGGTGTTGCCTGACGGTGTGGACATCGAGGATGAAGATCCCCAGAGGAGGTACAAGAGGCGAATCCTGAGGGAGCTTTATGCAGAATGCATAACAGGCGTATTAGGACCTGGAACGACGGCTATGGATGCCCATTTTGCAACCACAAGATTCATGGCGCGTATCTAAGTGTTCTGGCGCATGCAAAAGGACGGGTCGTTAGCTCCTTCAAGCAGAAGTATTCTCGCAGGGTGGCGCACGGCGCGTACACCGAGTACCTGGAGAAGCTTCAGGATCGTGTCGGCGACATGTGAGATGAGATGTGGGATGGATCGAACTATGTATGCTTGAGTATGCTTAATGGCGGTTGAACTATGTACTTATGGTTGAACTATGCTTATGTATGTGTACACTTATTGTCTATGTCTGAGTATGTTAAATATTTCACCAAATTTTAGTAAAAATTACAATGGGGGACCAATAAACCAGGACGGAGGTAGTCAATCACACACGGTTCCCAAAATTGGAACCGTGTGGAATGACTTTCATTTTGCCTGCTACGTCAACCACACATGGTTCACTCTAGCAAACCGTCGCCCCCAAAATTATTTGTGGGACAGAAAACCCTCACCACCCAATTCAAAAAAGAAAAAAGAAAACACTCACCATCCCCACGTCACAAAAACCCTCACCCCGCCCGCCACCCCCTCGGCCCCTCCGGCACGTTCCCCATTCACACCTGCACAAGCTCCTCCGTGTCTATGCCATGGCACCACCTATCGCGGCGGTAAACACTTAGCTCGACGCCTGCCGCCGCCGCCAGGCTGCTGGCAAAGCCCACCGCAAAGTTTTATGTACTGAAAGCTGGCACTAAAATTGCACTTCACATAAAAGGGCCTGGTCATGAGATATATGCTAACTTCCCCGACAAAACCATCCGTCCAGACTTTGTTTGAAGTAAGTTTTCTTTTCAACTATTTGCATATGTTGACTTACCCAGCAATGTCAAATGAATTGTGTAGTATTTAAGCAACCAATTGTTATTCCCTTTTATTACTATATCCCTACCTAATAACTTCTAGTTACCAATACACTTTTCTATTGCCCTGTTTTAACTAAATATTCCCTGTACTCCCATTTCCATCAGAAAGCGCCGCTGACAAGGAGACTCCGGAGGTGGAGAACGGGGCTGCCAACAAGCGGAGGCGGGGTGAGCTAGAACCACAAGCTACTCCAACAAGCCTAGACTTAATCAGCAGCCTCCCCGATGATATGCTGAGAGTCATCATCTCCCTCCTCCCAATCAAATATGGGGCACGGACAACCCTCCTTTCCCAGTGGTGGTGCCCCCTATGGAACTCTAGCCCTCTCGACCTCATCGACACCCACGAGCTCTGCCATGGATATCGCAAAATCTTGGATGCGTTCTCCAAGATCCTTGGCAGTCACCTTGGCCCAACCAAAGGCCTTAGAATGAGCAAGTTCCTTTCCAACTGCAAGGACTGAGCCAAGCTTGACGACTGGTTTCGATCCCCCACCCTAGATCAGCTCGAGGAGCTCACTTTTGATGATGGGCATATGCGGTCGCTACCAACGTCCGCACTCCACCTCGTGCCCATGCTGCGCATCGCCAAGTTCAGGAACTGCCATTTCCCGCCCCTTAATGACGCGCCCACTCTTATTCTACCAAGACTGAACCATCTCAAGCTCATCGCCTGCCTCTCAAAGGGTGACATGGAGCGCCTGCTCCATGGCTGTACTGCACTCGAGTAACTTCGTCTTCAGGCGATCAATGGGTTGAGTACCTTCCACATCACCTCCATGACTCTCCGGACTATTTATGTGTGTTGCTGGTGCGGCAGGAAGACATCACAAAAGGTGGACCACGGTATGGTCATACAGGACACACCTGCACTTGAGAGATTACTTGTAGTTGATCAAGAAGGTCCAACAAGAATTAATGTCATTTCTACGCCGAAATTGACAGTGGTGGGCTACTCGTCTGACAAATACTCCGAACTTGTTATTGGATCCACACCCGTGCAGGTACAACAGCCGCCTTCTACCTCTCCTTCTACAAATTAACATTATTTCTAATTTTGAAGATGTTTGTTCATTTGTCATTTAGAAAATGATTTCGACAAGCTTGACCCCGAAACTGCGCACAGTGAAGGTCTTGGCACTAGAATCTATCAGGCCCGACCTGGAGCAAGTTGTCAGTTTCCTGAGATGCTTTCCGTGCCTGGAGAAGCTATATATCGAGGTGATGTTCCTTTCCTGTTAAATGTTAACCGTAAGGGAGTTCAATTTGTGACACCTTTTTCCAAGTTTACAATGACAATGTACTACAATTTCTGAAGGTTCTTTTGGAGGATTTCAGTACATACATGCCCCCCCCCATATTGGTTGCTTGAACCATATGGTTACATTCAGTAAGCATTTCTCCTTTGGATTCATCTGTACTAGTTTTCTTAGGGAACTTTTCATCCACTCCAACCTCTTGTGAAGAAGGCTACACTTTTCTAGAATGTAATCAAATGCCCATGTTAATCATGTCAGATCGAAGATGGCATGTTAGTGCATTTTACAAATCTTGCAAACCAAATAGCTAGGCATGTAGTAATGTTCAAAACTGCATGTAGGCACTAACACATTTTCTTCTTTTGCAGATAAGATTAGGCCCAGTGGTGGATAATGTGATACAATTTAACAATCACGTCGAATGCCTAGATCTGCATCTCTCATAAATTACTTTGAACTCCTACCGAGGGACCTTACCGGAGATTATATTCGCCAGGTTCTTTGTTCTCAGAGCAAGGGTGCTGAAGGAAATGAGATTTGCCCTACATTTATTTCACAAAATGAATGGTCTGTTGATCAGAGCCGGCGCCTGCGGCAGAATGGAGTAGGCTCCAAAAATGCTAAATTTCATTTTGGAACTTCAGATGATAGAGTAGTCGCAAGTCATCGGGTCAACCCCATACATGACTTCTCAGTGGCTGACCCCTTTGCAAAAATTGTGAGGTTTCGAAGCCAGACTTAGAAGCGGTGATATTAGTTTGAACCTCTCTGATATCCATGTTCAGCGCATCAGCGCGAGAGTTTGCAGCTGATGAGCTGAATTTCATTTCTAATATCAGTTTGAACCTTGTAATATTTGAATTTGAGACATATAACTCTGGAATTTGAACCTTGTAACATTTCGAGCTTTTGTGGTACAATCGTTGAAATGGCATCGTATGAGACTTGTATATTGCTAGCACTATTTTGACCTTAATATGCAATGGTCTTAGATTTTATTAACCATTCTCGAATCAGTTTACCTTGTCGCTCACAACACACGATCTGTATAGCTAACTTGACTGCGATCTTCGACAATATTGCACACAGTTGGTTTCTTCCACCGTGTGCACTGTAGAGCGCAGAATTAATTATCACACTGGAGTGTCCATCATCACCCTTCTGTGTAACTTTGACCTCATCACCCAAGGGTAAACTTATGACCGAAGTCATTCCACACACTTCGTTTTTACAAAGCTTTTTGCCAATAAACGCCCACGATTTGTCCCTTTTCTAGCCGACGCGTGGCCAAACTAGCCCGGCGAGTAGCTTGTGCGGTAATCAGTGCGGTGGCGCGAGAACAGGCTCTTCAAGCCCACGCCTGGGGTGCGGTGTTGTCAAGCATGCACTGGATTCTGGAATCCTCCTCTATGAACGCCGTAACAAGATGTGACGATTACAGGTCGGCCGGCCCCCATTTATTATAGCGGCCATTTAACCTACCCTTGTGTCTCTTCAACCTTTCGATCACGCCCCACCATTGCAAGAATCACACCCACCACGAGAAATTCTTAGAGGGTATCCTGCGCGGCTCCAATGACGCTCCGAGCGGCTGCCGACGACGAGTGCTACGTCTTGAGCTTGCGTTGGTTTTCCCCGAAGAGGAAGGGATGATGCAGCAGAGTAGCGTAAGTATTTCCCTCAGTTTTTGAGAACCAAGGTATCAATCCAGTAGGAGCCCACGCTCAAGTCCCTCGTACCTGCACAAAGCGATAGCTACTCGCAACCAACGCGATTAGGGGTTGTCAAGCCCTTCACGGTCACTTACGAGAGCGAGATCTGATATATATAATATTTTTGGTATAAAGAAGCAAAGTAAAAAGTAAAAGCAAAGTAAAAAAGCAAAACAAGATTAAAGTGATGGAGATTGATATGATGAGAATAGACCCGGGGGGCATAGGTTTCACTAATGGCTTCTCTCAAGAGCATAAGTATTCTACAGTGGGTGAACAAATTACTGTTGAGCAATTGACAGAATTGAGCATAGTTATGAGAATATCTAGGCATGATCATGTATATAGGCATCACGTCCGTGACAAGTAGATCGAAACGATTCTGCATCTACTACTATTACTCCACTCATCGACCGCTATCCATCATGCATCTAGAGTATTAAGTTAAAAACAGAGTAATGCCTTAAGCAAGATGACATGATGTAGAGAGATAAATTCATGCAATATGAAATAAACCCCATCTTGTTATCCTCGATGGCAACGATACAATATGTGCCTTGCTGCCCCTTCTGTCACTGGGTAAGGACACTGCAAGATCGAGCCCAAAGCTAAGCACTTCTCCCATGGCAAGAACTACCAATCTAGTTGGCCAAACCAAATGGATAATTTGAAGAGACTTGCAAAGATAACCAATCATACATATAAGAATTCAGAGAAGATTCAAATATTATTCATAGATAGACTTGATCATAAACCCAAAATTCATCGGTCTCAACAAACACACCGCAAAAAGAAGATTACATCGAATAGATCTCCACAAGAGAGGGGGAGAACTTTGTATTGAGATTCAAAGAGAGAGAAGAAGCCTTCTAGCTACTAACTATGGACCCGAAGGTCTGAGGTAAACTACTCACACTTCATCGGAGGGGCTAGGATGATGTAGAAGCCCTCCGTGATGACGGCCCTCTTCCGGTGGAGCTCCGGAACAGGCCCCAAGATGGGATCTCGTGGATACAGAAAGTTGCGGCGGTGGAATTAGGTTTTTGGCTCCTCTTCTGATCGTTTGGGGGTACGTGTGTATATATAGGAGGAAGAAGTACGCCGGAGGAGCAACGAGGGGCCCACAAGGCAGGGGGCGCGCCCTAGGGGGGGCGCCCCCCACCCTCGTGACGGCCTCTTTTGTTCCTTGGAGCAGGGTCCAAGTCTCCTGGATCACGTTCGGTGAGAAAATCACGTTCCCGAAGATTTTATTCCATTTGGACTCCGTTTGATATTATGTTTCTTCGAAACAGTGAAATAGGCAAAAAAACAGCAATTCTGGGTTGGGCCTCCGGTTAATAGGTAGTACCAAAAATAATATAAAAGTGGAAAATAGAGCCCAATATAGTCCAAAACAGTAGATAATATAGCATGGAGCAATCAAAAATTATAGATACGTTGGAGACGTATCAGGCATCCCCAAGCTTAATTCCTGATCGTCCTCGAGTAGGTAAATGATAAAAAGAGAATTTTTGATGCAGAGTGCTACTTGGCATAATTTCAATGCAAATCTTCTTAATTGTGGTATGAATATTCAGATTAGAAAGATTCAAGACAAAAGTTTATATTGACATAAAAATAATAATACTTCAAGCATACTAACAAAGCAATTATGTCTTCTCAAAATAACATGGCCAAAGAAAGTTATCCCTACAAAATCATATAGTCTGGCTATGCTCTATCTTCACCACACAAAGTATTTAAATTATGCACAACCCCGATGACAAGCCAAGCAATTGTTTCATACTCTAACTTTTTCAATCTTCACGCAATACATGAGCGTGAGCCATGGATATAGCACTATAGGTGGAATAGAATGGTGGTTGTGGAGAAGACAAACAGGAGAAGATGTTCTCACATCAACTAGGCGTATCAACGGGCTATGGAGATGCCCATCAATAGATATCAATGTGAGTGAGTAGGGATTGCCATGCAACGGATGCACTAGAGCTATAAATGTATGAAAGCTCAACATGAAACTAAGTGGGTGTGCATCCAACTTGCTTGCTCACGAAGACCTAGGGAAATTTTGAGGAAGCCCATCATTGGAATATACAAGCCAAGTTCAATAATGTAAAATTCCCACTAGTATATGAAAGTGACAACATATGAGACTCTCTATATGAAGAACATGGTGCTACTTTGAAGCACAATATATGAAACTTGTTATATCATGGTGCTACTTTGAAGCACAAGTGTGGAAAAAGGATAGTAGCATTGCCCCTTTTTATTTATTTTCTTTTTTTGGGCCTTCTTTTTTTGGCCTTTCTCTTTTTTATTGTGGCAATGCTCTATTGAATGATGATCATCACACTTCTATTTATTTACAACTCGATTCTAAAACAAAGTATGACTCTATATGGATGTGTCCGGCGGTGTACCGGGATATGCAATGAATCAAGAGTGACAAGTATAAAGAAATTATGAACGGTGGCTTTGCCACGAATACTATGTCAACTACATGATCATGCTAAGCAATATGACAATGATGAATGTGTCATGATGAACTAGATGGTGGAAAGTTGCATGGCAATATATCTCAGAATGGCTATGGAAATGCCATAATAGGTAGGTATGGTGGCTATTTTGAGGAAGGTATATGGTAAGTGTATGATACCGGCGAAAGGTGCACGGTATTAGAGAGGCTAGCAAAGGTGGAAAGGTGAGAGTGCGTATAATCCATGGACTCAACATTAGTCATAAAGAACTCATATACTTATTGCAAAAATCTAGAAGTTATCAAAGCAAAGTATTACGCGCATGCTCCTAGGGGTATATATTGGTAGGAAAAGAACATCGCTCGTCCCCGACCGCGACTCATAAGGAAGACAATCAATAAACAAATCATGCTCCGACTTCGTTACATAACGGTTCACCATACGTGCATGCTACGGGAATCACAAACTCTAACACAACTATTCTTTAAATTCACAACTACTCAACTAGCATGACTTTAATATTATCACCTCCATATCTCAAAACAATTATCACGCTTCAATCTTTTCTTAGTATTCAACACACTCAAAAGAAAGTTTCACAAATCTTGAATACCAAGCATATTATTATTAATCAAATTACCATGCTATTAATAGAATCTCAAAATAATTTAAGTGAAGCATGAGAGATCAATAGTTTCTTTAAAACGAATCCACCACCGTGCTCTAAAAGATCTAAGTGAAGCGCATAGAGCAAAATTATAACGCTCAAAAGATATAAGTGAAGCACATAGAGTATTCTATCAAATTTTAATTCATGTATGGCTCTCAAAAGGTGTGTACAGCAAGGATTATTGTGGCATACTAAGACACAAAGACACAAATAATACAAGACGCTCCAAGCAAAACACATATCATGTTGGTGAATAAAAATATAGCTCCAAGTAAATTACCGATGGAAGTGCACGAAAGAGGGGATGCCTTCCGGGGCATCCCCAAGCTTTGACTTTTTGGTGTCATTGGATTATCTTGGGGGTGCCAAGGGAATCCCCAAGCTTAGGCTCTTGCCACTCCTTGTTCCATGATCCATCAAAAGAATTCACCCAAAACTTGAAAACTTCACAACACAAAACTCAAAATAGAAAACTCGTGAGCTCCGTTAGCGAAAGAAAACAAAAGACCACTTCAAGGTACTGTAATGAACTAATTATTTATTTATATTGGTGTTAAACCTACTGTATTCCAACTTCTTTATGGATTATAAACTATTTTACTAGCCATAGATTCATCAAAATAAGCAATCAACACATGAAAAACAGAATCTGTCAAAAACAGAACAGTCTGTAGTAATCTGTAGCTAGCACAAGATCTGGAAACCCAAAAATTCTAAAATAAATTTCTGGACGTGAGGAATTTATCTATTAATCATCTTCAAAAAGAATTAACTAAATAGCACTCTTCAAATAAAAATGACAGCAGTTCTCGTGAGCACTAAAGCTTCTGTTTTTTACAGCAAGTTCAACAAGACTTTCCCCAAGTCTTCCCAACGGTTCTACTTGGCACAAACACTAATTAAACACAAAAAACACAACCAAAACAGAGTCTAAATAACTTATTTATTACTAAGCAGGAGCAAAAAGCAAGGAATAAAAATAAAATTGGGTTGCCTCCCAACAAGCGCTATCGTTTAACGCCCCTAGCTAGGCATAAAAGCGAGGATAGATCTAGGTATTGCCATATTTGGTAGGCAATTCTTCAATTAGGCATTTAAAATCTTTAGGAATTTATTTATTTTTATTAATTATCAAACTTTTAGGCACAATATCGAAAAATTCATTTGTAATAAATGGTTCCTTAATGATAGCAAAAAGATTGGGATGAATACTTATAGATTTAAGATCCGCGGTTTCCTTACTAGATGATTCACCCTTATTTTTAGGAACATACATAAGCTTGGAAATTTTAGTAGGAGGACTTGGAGTATTCTTCACGGAAGAAAAAGCGGTTCCCAAGTTTGTAATGATACCCTCAAGTTTATCAATTCTAGTAGAATCTAGGTTTATCTTCTCATTAACTACGGGTTCCTTTTCCTTAATATTTTTCAAAGTCATTCCTACCTTAGATCCATATTGAGTAATTTGATTGTGGATCTTTTTATCTAGATTTTCAATTGATTCAATAGTAGCAACTTTATTTTCAATAATTTCAAGTCTTTGCATAACATGCTCCAAAGTTAACATGGTTCCATTAACCAAAAGAGGTGGTGAGCCAAATAAATTTAGCATAGCATTATAAGAATCAAAAGTATGGCTACCCAGGAAGTTCCCTCCGGTAATGGTATCAAGGATATTTCTGTACCAAGGATTAACACCTACATAAAAATTGCGGAGAAGAACTAAGGTAGATTGCTTTCTGGTAGATCTATTTTGAGCATTGCAAATTCTATACCAAGCATCTTTTAGATTTTCTCCCTCCCTTTGTTTAAAATTTAGAACTTCACTCTCGGGAGACAATGGAGAAGATATGAGACTAGTCATGACGACAAGCAAACAAGAGGCAAATAGAGAGGGAGGATAGAGAGAGAGGGGGCGAATAAAACGACAAGGGTGAATTGGGGGGAGAGGAAAATGAGAAGCAAATGGCAAATAATGTAATGCGAGAGATAGGGATTGTGATGGGTACTTGGTATGTTGACTTTTTGCGTAGACTCCCTGGCAATGGCACCAAAAATCCTTCTTTCTACGTCTTGAGCTTGCGTTGGTTTTCCTCGAAGAGGAAGGGATGATGCAGCAGAGTAGCGTAAGTATTTCCCTCAGTTTTTGAGAACCAAGGTATCAATCCAGTAGGAGCCCACGCTCAAGTCCCTCGTACCTGCACAAAGCGATAGCTACTTGCAACCAACGCGATTAGGGGTTGTTAATCCCTTCACGGTCACTTACGAGAGTGAGATCTGATAGATATAATATTTTTGGTATTTTTGGTATAAAGATGCAAAGTAAAAAGTAAAAGCAAAGCAAGATTAAAGTGATGGAGATTGATATGATGAGAATAGACCCAGGGGCCATAGGTTTCACTAGTGGCTTCTCTCAAGAGCATAAGTATTCTATGGTGGGTGAACAAATTACTGTTGAGCAATCGACAGAATTGAGCATAGTTATGAGAATATCTAGGCATGATCATGTATATAGGCATCACGTCCGTGACAAGTAGATCGAAATGATTCTGCATCTACTACTATTACTCCACTCATCGACCGCTATCCAGCATGCATCTAGAGTATTAAGTTAAAAACAGAGTAACGCCTTAAGCAAGATGACATGATGTAGAGAGATAAATTCATGCAATATGAAATAAACCCCATCTTGTTATCCTCGATGGCAACGATACAATACGTGCCTTGCTGCCCCTTCTGTCAGTGGGTAAGGACACCGCAAGATCGAACCCAAAGCTAAGCACTTCTCCCATGGCAAGAACTACCAATCTAGTTGGCCAAACCAAACGGATAATTCGAAGAGACTTGCAAAGATAACCAATCATACATAAAAGAATTCAGAGAAGATTCAAATATTATTCATAGATAGACTTGATCATAAACCCACAATTCATCGGTCTCAACAAACACACCGCAAAAAGAAGATTACATCGAATAGATCTCCACAAGACAGGGGGAGAACTTTGTATTGAGATTCAAAGAGAGAGAAGAAGCCATCTAGCTACTAACTATGGACCCGAAGGTCTGAGGTAAACTACTCACACTTCATCGGAGGGGCTAGGATAATGTAGAAGCCCTCCGTGATGACGGCCCTCTTCCGGCGGAGCTCCGGAATAGGCCCCAAGATGGGATCTCGTGGATACAGAAAGTTGCGGCGGTGGAATTAGGTTTTTTGCTCCTGTTCTGATCGTTTGGGGGTACGTGTGTATATATAGGAGGAAGAAGTACGCCGGAGGAGCAACGAGGGGCCCACGAGGCAGGGGCCGCGCCCTAGGGGGGGCACCCTTGTGACCGCCTCTTTTGTTCCTTGGAGCAGGGTCCAAGTCTCCTGGATCACGTTCGGTGAGAAAATCATGTTCCCGAAGATTTTATTCCATTTGGACTCCGTTTGATATTCCATTTATCTGAAATACTAAAATAGGCAAAAAAACAGCAATTCTGGGCTGGGCCTCCGGTTAATAGGTTAGTCCCAAAAATAATATAAAAGTGGAAAATAAAGCCCAATATAGTCCAAAACAGTAGATGATATAGCATGGAGCAATCAAAAATTATAGATACATTAGAGACGTATCAACTACTCACACTTCATCGGAGGGGCTAGGATGATGTAGAAGCCCTCCGTGATGACGGCCCTCTTCCGGCGGAGCTCCGGAACAGGCCCCAAGATGGGATCTCGTGGATACAAAAAGTTCCAGCGGTGGAATTAGGTTTTTGGCTCCACTTTTGATCGTTTGGGGGTACGTGTGTATATATAGGAGGAAGAAGTACGCCGGAGGAGCAACAAGGGGCCCACGAGGCAGGGGGCGCGCCCTAGGGGGGCGCCCCCACCCTCGTGACCGCCTCTTTTGTTCCTTGGAGCAGGGTCCAAGTCTCATGGATCACGTTCGGTGAGAAAATCACGTTCCTGAAGATTTTATTCCGTTTGGACTCCGTTTGATATTCTGTTTATCTGAAACACGTAAATAGGCAAAAAAACAGCAATTCTAGGCTGGGCCGCCGGTTAATAGGTTAGACCCAAAAATAATATAAAATTGGAAAATAAAGCTCAATATAGTCCAAAACAGTAGATAATTTAGCATGGAGCAATCAAAAATTATAGATACGTTGGAGACGTATCAGGCATCCCCAAGCTTAATTCCTGCTCGTCCTCGAGTAGGTAAATGATAAAAAGAGAATTTTTGATGCGGAGTGCTACTTGGCATAATTTCAATGCATATCTTCTTAATTGTGGTATGAATATTCAGATTAGAAAGATTCAAGACAAAAGTTTATATTGACATAAAAATAATAATACTTCAAGCATACTAATAAAGCAATTATGTCTTCTCAAAATAACATGGCCAAAGAAAGTTATCCCTACAAAATCATATAGTCTGGCTATGCTCCATCTTCACCACACAAAGTATTCAAATCATGCACAACCCCGATGACAAGCCAAGCAATTGCTTCATACTATAACTTTTTCAAAACTTTTTCAATCTTCACGCAATACATGAGTGTGAGCCATGGATATAGCACTATAGGTGGAATAGAATGGTGGTTGTGGAGAAGACAAAAAGGAGGGGAAGATAGTCTCACATCAACTAGGCGTATCAACGGGCTATGGAGATGCCCATCAATAGATATCAATGTGAGTGAGTAGGGATTGCCATGCAACGGATGCACTAGAGCTATAAATGTATGAAAGCTCAACAAAAGGAACTAGTGGGTGTGCATCCAACTTGCTTGCTCACGAAGACCTAGGGCAATTTGACGAAGCCCATTATTGGAATATACAAGCCAAGTTCTATAAAATTCCTACTAGTATATGAAAGTGACAACATATGAGACTATCTATATGAAGAACATGGTGCTACTTTGAAGCACAATATATGGGACTCGCTATATCACGGTGCTACTTTGAAGCACAAGTGTGGTAAAAGGATAGTAGCATTGCCCCTTTTTATTTATTTTCTTTTTTTGGGCCTCCTTTTTTTGGCCTTGCTCTTTTTTTTATTGGGACAATACTCTATTGAATGATGATCATCACACTTTTATTTATTTAGAACTCAATGATTACAACTCGATTCTAAAACAAAGTATGACTCTATATAGATGCCTCCGGCAGTGTACCGGATATGCAATGAATCAAGAGTGACAAGTATGAAGAAATTATGAACGATGGCTTTGCCACGAATACTATGTCAACTACATGATCATGCTAAGCAATATGACAATGATGAATGTGTCATGATGAACTAGATGGTGGAAAGTTGCATGGCAATATATCTCGGAATGGCTATGGAAATGCCATAATAGGTAGGTATGGTGGCTATTTTGAGGAAGTTATATGGTAGGTGTATGATACCGGCGAAAGGTGTGAGGTATTAGAGAGGCTAGCAAAGGTGGAAGGGTGAGATTGCGTATAATCCATGGACTCAACATTAGTCATAAAGAACTCATATACTTATTGCAAAAATCTAGAAGTTATCAAAGCAAAGTATTACGCGCATGCTCCTAGGGGGATAGATTGGTAGGAAAAGACCATCGCTCGTCCCCGACCGCCACTCATAAGCAAGACAATCAATAAATAAATCATGCTCTGACTTCGTTACATAACGGTTCACCATACGTGCATGCTACGGGAATCACAAACCTTCACACAAGTATTCTTTAAATTCACAACTACTCAACTAGCATGACTTTAATATTATCACCTCCATATCTCAAAACAATTATCATGCTTCAATATTTTCTTAGTATTCAACACACTCAAAAGAAAGTTTCACAAATCTTGAATACCAAGCATATTATTATTAAGCAGATTACCATGCTATTAAGAGACTCTCAAAATAATTTAAGTGAAGCATAAGAGATCAATAGTTTCTTTAAAACATATCCACCACCGTGCTCTAAAAGATCTAAGTGAAGCACATAGAGCAAAATTATAACACTCAAAAGATATAAGTGAAGTACATAGAGCAAAATTATCTAGCTCGAAAGATATAAGTGAAGCACATAGAGCAAAACTACTTAGCTCAAAAGATATAAGTGAAGCACATAGAGCAAAATTATAACACTCAAAAGATATAAGTGAAGCACCTAGAGCAAAACTGCTTAGCTCAAAAGGTATAAGTGAAGCACATAGAGTATTCTATCAAATTTTTATTCATGTATGGCTCTCTCAAAAGGTGTGTACAGCAAGGATGATTGTGGCATACTAAGACACAAAGACACAAATAATACAAGACGCTCCAAGCAAAACACATATCATGTTGGTGAATAAAAATATAGCTCCAAGTAAATTACCGATGGAAGTGCACGAAAGAGGGGATGCCTTCCGGGGCATCCCCAAGCTTTGACTTTTTGGTGTCCTTGGATTATCTTGGGGGTGCCATGGGCATCCCCAAGCTTAGGCTCTTGCCACTCCTTGTTCCATGATCCATCAAAAGAATTCACCCAAAACTTGAAAACTTCACAACACAAAACTCAAAATAGAAAACTCGTGAGCTCCGTTAGCGAAAGAAAACAAAAGACCACTTCAAGGTACTGTAATGAACTAATTATTTATTTATATTGGTGTTAAACCTACTGTATTCCAACTTCTTTATGGATTATAAACTATTTTACTAGCCATAGATTCATCAAAATAAGCAATCAACACACGAAAAACAGAATCTGTCAAAAACAGAACAGTCTGTAGTAATCTGTAGCTAGCGCAAGATCTGGAAAACCAAAAATTCTAAAATAAATTTATGGACGTGAGGAATTTATCTATTAATCATCTGCAAAAAGAATTAACTAAATAGCACTCTTCAAATAAAAATTACAGCACTTCTCGTGAGCACTAAAGCTTCTGTTTTTTACAGCAAGTTCAACAAGACTTTCCCCAAGTCTTCCCAACGGTTCTACTTGGCACAAACACTAATTAAACACAAAAAACACAACCAGAACATAGTCTAAATAACTTATTTATTACTAAGCAGGAGCAAAAAGCAAGGAATAAAAATAAAATTGGGTTGCCTCCCAACAAGCGCTATCGTTTAACGCCCCTAGCTAGGCATAAAAGCGAGGATAGATCTAGGTATTACCATATTTGGTAGGCAATTCTTCAATTAGGCATTTAACATCTTTAGGAATTTATTTATTTTTATTAATTATCAAACTTTTAGGCACACGATCGAAAAATTCATTTGTAATAAATGGTTCCTTAATGATAGCAAAAAGATTGGGTTGAATACTTATAGATTTAAGATCCGCGGTTTCCTTACTAGATGATTCACCCTTATTTTTAGGAACATACATAAGCTTGGCAATTTTAGTAGGAGGACTTGGAGTATTCTTCAAGGAAGAAAAAGCGGTTCCCAAGTTTGTAATGATACCCTCAAGTTTATCAATTCTAGTAGAATCTAGGTTTATCTTCTCATTAACTACGGGTTCCTTTTCCTTAATATTTTTCAAAGTCATTCCTACCTTAGATCCATATTGAGTAATTTGATTGTGGATCTTTTTATCTAGATTTTCAATTGATTCAATAGTAGCAACTTTATTTTCAATAATTTCAAGTCTTTGCATAACATGCTCCAAAGTTAACATGGTTCCATTAACCAAAAGAGGTGGTGAGCCAAATAAATTTAGCATAGCATTATAAGAATCAAAAGTATGTCTACCCAGGAAGTTCCCTCCGGTAATGGTATCAAGGATATTTCTGTACCAAGGATTAACACCTACATAAAAATTGCGGAGAAGAACTAAGGTAGATTGCTTTCTGGTAGATCTATTTTGAGCATTGCAAATTCTATACCAAGCATCTTTTAGATTTTCTCCCTCCCTTTGTTTAAAATTTAGAACTTCACTCTCGGGAGACAATGGAGAAGATATGAGACTAGTCATGACGACAAGCAAACAAGAGGCAAATAGAGAGGGAGGGATTGTGATGCGAGAGATAGGGATTGTGATGGGTACTTGGTATGTTGACTTTTTGCGTAGACTCCCTGGCAACGGCACCAAAAATCCTTCTTTCTACGTCTTGAGCTTGCGTTGGTTTTCCTCGAAGAGGAAGGGATGATGCAGCAGAGTAGCGTAAGTATTTCCCTTAGTTTTTGAGAACCAAGGTATCAATCCAGTAGGAGCCCACGCTCAAGTCCCTCGTACCTGCACAAAGCGATAGCTACTTGCAACCAACGCGATTAGGGGTTGTTAATCCCTTCACGGTCACTTACGAGAGTGAGATCTGATAGATATAATATTTTTGGTATTTTTGGTATAAAGATGCAAAGTAAAAAGTAAAAGCAAAGCAAGATTAAAGTGATGGAGATTGATATGATGAGAATAGACCCAGGGGCCATAGGTTTCACTAGTGGCTTCTCTCAAGAGCATAAGTATTCTATGGTGGGTGAACAAATTACTATTGAGCAATCGACAGAATTGAGCATAGTTATGATAATATCTAGGCATGATCATGTATATAGGCATCACGTCCGTGACAAGTAGATCGAAATGATTCTGCATCTACTACTATTACTCCACTCATCGACCGCTATCCAGCATGCATCTAGAGTATTAAGTTAAAAACAGAGTAACACCTTAAGCAAGATGACATGATGTAGAGAGATAAATTCATGCAATATGAAATAAACCCCATCTTGTTATCCTTGATGGCAACGATACAATACGTGCCTTGCTGCCCCTTCTGTCAGTGGGTAAGGACACCGCAAGATCGAACCCAAACCTAAGCACTTCTCCCATGGCAAGAACTACCAATCTAGTTGGCCAAACCAAACGGATAATTCGAAGAGACTTGCAAAGATAACCAATAATACATAAAAGAATTCAAAGAAGATTCAAATATTATTCATAGATAGACTTGATCATAAACCCACAATTCATCGGTCTCAACAAACACACCGCAAAAAGAAGATTACATCGAATAGATCTCCACAAGAGAGGGGGAGAACTTTGTATTGAGATTCAAAGAGAGAGAAGAAGCCATCTAGCTACTAACTATGGACCCGAAGGTCTGAGGTAAACTACTCACACTTCATCGGAGGGGCTAGGATGATGTAGAAGCCCTCCGTGATGACGGCCCTCTTCCGGCAGAGCTCCGGAATAGGCCCCAAGATGGGATCTCGTGGATACAGAAAGTTGCGGCGGTGGAATTAGATTTTTTGCTCCTCTTCTGATCGTTTGGGGGTACGTGTGTATATATAGGAGGAAGAAGTACGCCGGAGGAGCAACGAGGGGCCCACGAGGCAGGGGGCGCGCCCTAGGGGGGGCCACCCTCGTGACCGCCTCTTTTGTTCCTTGGAGCAGGGTCCAAGTCTCCTGGATCACGTTCGGTGAGAAAATCACGTTCCCGAAGATTTTATTCCGTTTGGACTCCGTTTGATATTCCATTTATCTGAAATACTGAAATAGGCAAAAAAACAGCAATTCTGGGTTGGGCCTCCGGTTAATAGGTTAGTCCCAAAAATAATATAAAAGTGGAAAATAAAGCCCAATATAGTCCAAAACAGTAGATGATATAGCATGGAGCAATCAAAAATTATAGATACGTTGGAGACGTATCAACTACTCACACTTCATCGGAGGGGCTAGGATGATGTAGAAGCCCTCCGTGATGACGGCCCTCTTCCGACGGAGCTCCGGAACAGGCCCCAAGATGGGATCTCGTGGATACAAAAAGTTCCAGCGGTGGAATTAGGTTTTTGGCTCCTCTTCTGATCGTTTGGGGGTACGTGTGTATATATAGGAGGAAGAAGTACGCCGGAGGAGCAACAAGGGGCCCACGAGGCAGGAGGCGCGCCCTAGGGGGGCGCCCCCACCCTCGTGACCGCCTCTTTTGTTCCTTGGAGCAGGGTCCAAGTCTCATGGATCACGTTCGGTGAGAAAATCACGTTCCTGAAGATTTTATTCCGTTTGGACTCCGTTTGATATTCTGTTTATCTGAAACACGTAAATAGGCAAAAAAACAGCAATTCTAGGCTGGGCCTCCGGTTAATAGGTTAGACCCAAAAATAATATAAAATTGGAAAATAAAGCTCAATATAGTCCAAAACAGTATATAATGTAGCATGGAGCAGTAAAAAATTATAGATACGTTGGAGACGTATCAGGCATCCCCAAGCTTAATTCCTGCTCGTCCTCGAGTAGGTAAATGATAAAAAGAGAATTTTTGATGCGGAGTGCTACTTGGCATAATTTCAATGCAAATCTTCTTAATTGTGGTATGAATATTCAGATTAGAAAGATTCAAGACAAAAGTTTATATTGACATAAAAATAATAATACTTCAAGCATACTAATAAAGCAATTATGTCTTCTCAAAATAACATGGCCAAAGAAAGTTATCCCTACAAAATCATATAGTCTGGCTATGCTCCATCTTCACCACACAAAGTATTCAGATCATGCACAACCCCGATGACAAGCCAAGCAATTGTTTCATACTATAACTTTTTCAAAACTTTTTCAATCTTCACGCAATACATGAGTGTGAGCCATGGATATAGCACTATAGGTGGAATAGAATGGTGGTTGTGGAGAAGACAAAAAGGAGGGGAAGATAGTCTCACATCAACTAGGCGTATCAATGGGCTATGGAGATGCCCATCAATAGATATCAATGTGAGTGAGTAGGGATTGCCATGCAACGGATGCACTAGAGCTATAAATGTATGAAAGCTCAACAAAAGAAACTAGTGGGTGTGCATCCAACTTGCTTGCTCACGAAGACCTAGGGCAATTTGACGAAGCCCATTATTGGAATATACAAGCCAAGTTCTATAAAATTCCTACTAGAATATGAAAGTGACAACATATGAGACTATCTATATGAAGAACATGGTGCTACTTTGAAGCACAATATATGTGACTCGCTATATCACGGTGCTACTTTGAAGCACAAGTGTGGTAAAAGGATAGTAGCATTGCCCCTTTTTATTTATTTTCTTTTTTTGGGCCTTCTTTTTTTTGGCCTTGCTCTTTTTTTTATTGGGACAATACTCTATTGAATGATGATCATCACACTTTTATTTATTTAGAACTCAATGATTACAACTCGATTCTAAAACAAAGTATGACTCTATATGGATGCCTCCGGCGGTGTACCGGGATATGCAATGAATCAAGAGTGACAAGTATGAAGAAATTATGAACGATGGCTTTGCCACGAATACTATGTCAAGTACATGATCATGCTAAGCAATATGACAATGATGAATGTGTCATGATGAACTAGATGGTGGAAAGTTGCATGGCAATATATCTCGGAATGGCTATGGAAATGCCATAATAGGTAGGTATGGTGGCTATTTTGAGGAAGGTATATGGTAGGTGTATGATACCGGCGAAACGTGCGAGGTATTAGAGAGGCTAGCAAAGGTGGAAGGGTGAGAGTGCGTATAATCCATGGACTCAACATTAGTCATAAAGAACTCATATACTTATTGCAAAAATCTAGAAGTTATCAAAGCAAAGTATTACGCGCATGCTCCTAGGGGCATAGATTGGTAGGAAAAGACCATCGCTCGTCCCCGACCGCCACTCATAAGGAAGACAATCAATAAATAAATCATGCTCCGACTTCGTTACATAACGGTTCACCATACGTGCATGCTACGGGAATCACAAACCTTCGCACAAGTATTCTTTAAATTCACAACTACTCAACTAGCATGACTTTAATATTATCACCTCCATATCTCAAAACAATTATCATGCTTCAATATTTTCTTAGTATTCAACACACTCAAAAGAAAGTTTCACAAATCTTGAATACCAAGCATATTATTATTAAGCAGATTACCATGCTATTAAGAGACTCTCAAAATAATTTAAGTGAAGCATTAGAGATCAATAGTTTCTTTAAAACATATCCACCACCGTGCTCTAAAAGATCTAAGTGAAGCACATAGAGCAAAATTATAACACTCAAAAGATATAAGTGAAGTACATAGAGCAAAATTATCTAGCTCGAAAGATATAAGTGAAGCACATAGAGCAAAACTACTTAGCTCAAAAGATATAAGTGAAGCACATAGAGAAAAATTATAACACTCAAAAGATATAAGTGAAGCACCTAGAGCAAAACTGCTTAGCTCAAAAGATATAAGTGAAGCACATAGAGTATTCTGTCAAATTTTTATTCATGTATGGCTCTCTCAAAAGGTGTGTACAGCAAGGATGATTGTGGCATACTAAGACACAAATACACAAATAATAAAATATGCTCCAAGCAAAACACATATCATGTTGGTGAATAAAAATATAGCTCCAAGTAAATTACCGATGGAAGTGGACGAAAGAGGGGATGCCTTCCGGAGCATCCCCAAGCTTTGACTTTTTGGTGTCCTTGGATTATCTTGGGGGTGCCATGGGCATCCCCAATCTTAGGCTCTTGCCACTCCTTGTTCCATGATCCATCAAAATAATTCACCCAAAACTTGAAAACTTCACAACACAAAACTCAAAATAGAAAACACGTGAGCTCCGTTAGCGAAAGAAAACAAAAGACCACTTCAAGGTACTATAATGAACTCATTATTTATTTATATTGGTGTTAAACCTAGTGTATTCCAACTTCTCTATGGATTAGAAACTATTTTACTAGCGATAGATTCATCAAAATAAGCAAACAACACACGAAAAATAGAATCTGTCAAAAACAGAACAATCTGTAGTAACATGTAGCTAGCGCAAGATCTGTAATACCAACAATTCTAAAATAAATTGATGGACGTGAGTAATTTATCTATTAATTATCTGCAAAAATAATTAACTAAATATCACTCTTCAAATAAAAATTACAGCAGTTCTCGTGAGCGCTAAAGTTTCTGTTTTTTACAGCAAGTTCAACAAGACTTTCCCCAAGTCTTCCCAACGGTTCTACTTGGAACAGACACTAATTAAACACAAAAAACACAACCAAAACAGAGACTAAATAATTTATTTATTACTAATCAGGAGCAAAAAGCTAGGAATAAAAATAAAATTGGGTTGCCTCCCAACAAGCGCTGTCGTTTAACGCCCCTAGCTAGGCATAAAAGCGAGGAAAGATCTAGGTATTGCCATCTTTGGTAGGTAATACATAAGTGGCTCTCATGATAGTTTCATATGGTAATTTTATTTTATTTCTAGGAAAGTGTTCCATGCCCTTTTTTAATGGAAATTGAAATCTAATATTCCCTTCCTTCATATCAATAATCGCACCAACCGTTCTAAGGAAAGGTCTACCAAGAATAATAGGGCAAGAAGGATTGCAATCTATATCAAGAACAATGAAATCTACGGGCACATAATTCCTATTTGCAACAATAAGAACATCATTAATCCTTCCCATAGGTTCCTTAATAGTGGAATCCGCAAGATTCAAGTTTAGAGAGCAATCATCAAAATTACGGAAATCTAGTAAATTACACAAAGTCTTGGGAATAGTAGAGACACTAGCACCCAAATCACACAAAGCATAAAACTCATGATCTTTAATTTTAATTTTAATAGTTGGTTCCCACTCGTCATAGAGTTTTCTAGGGATAGAAACTTTCAACTCAAGTTTTTCTTCATAAGATTGCATCAAAGCATCAACAATATGTTCGATGAAGGCTTTATTTTGACTATAAGCATGTGGAGAATTTAGCATGGATTGCAACAAGGAAATACAATCAATTAAAGGGCAACTTTCATAATTAAATTCCTTGAAATCCAATATAGTGGGTTTAGCAACATCTTGATTTTTATTTCTTTCAATCTCACTTTCATAAATTTCATCATTAAGATCTAAATACTTCGAATTTTTAGAACGCCTTCTAGGTAAAGGAAGATCATATTCAGTTTCATCAAGATTCATATTGCAAAATAAAGATTTAATAGGAGACACATCAATAACTTTTAGATCTTCATCTTGATTTTCATAGGTATTGGAAGAACACGCTTTAATAAAGGCATCTTTGGAAGCACGCATCCTAGCGGTTCTTTCCTTGCACTCATCAATGGAAATTCTAATGGCTTTGAGAGACTCATTGATATCATGCTTAGGAGGAATAGATCTAAGCTTTAAAGAATCAATCTCAAGAGAAATTTTATCAACGTTTCTAGCCAAATCATCAACTTTAAGCAATTTCTCCTCAAGCAAAGCATTAAAATTCTTTTGTGAATTCATAAACTCTTTAACGCTAGTCTCAAACTCAGAGGGCATCTTATTATAATTTCCATAAGAGTTGTTGTAGGAACTCCCATAATTATTAGAAGGATTACTAGGATATGGCCTAGGATTAAAATTCCTTCTATAAGCGTTGTTACCAAAATTATTCCTACCAACAAAATTCACATCCATAGATTCATTGTTATTCTCAATCAAAGTAGACAAAGGCATGTCATTAGGATCAGAAGAAACACTCTTAGTAGCAAATAATTTCATAAGTTCATCCATCTTTCCACTCAACACATTGATTTCTTCTATCGCATGCACTTTTTTATTAGAAGATCTTTCAGTATGCCATTGAGAATAATTAACCATAATATTATCTAGGAGTTTAGTAGCATCTCCTAAAGTGATTTCCATAAAAGTGCCTCCCGCGGCCGAATCTAAAAGATTTCTAGAAGCAAAATTCAATTTGGCATAAAATTTTTGTATAATCATCCACAAATTCAAACCATGAGTACGGCAATTACGTATCATTAATTTCATTCTCTCCCAAGCTTGTGCAACATGTTCATGATCAAGTTGTTTAAAGTTCATAATATCGTTTCTAGGAGAGATGATCTTAGCGGGAGGAAAATATTTAGAGATAAAAGCATCTTTGCACTTGTTCCATGAATCAATACTATTCTTAGGCAAAGACGAAAACCAAGATTTAGCACGATCTCTAAGCGAAAAAGGAAATAGCTTCAATTTAACGACATCATTATTGACATCTTTTATCTTTTGCATATCACATAAATCAACAAAGCTATTCAGATGAGTAGCGGCATCCTCACTAGGAAGGCCAGCGAATTGATCTTTCATAACAAGATTCAACAAAGCAGTATTAATTTCACAAGATTCAGCATCGGTAAGAGGAGCAATCTGAGTGCTAAGGAAATCATTATTATTGGTATTGGTGAAGTCACACAATTTAGTAGTATCTTGAGCCATCGCGACAAACAAGCAATCTAACACACGAGCAAACAAAAAGCAAACGGGCAAAAAGAGGCAAATAGAGAGGGAGGATAGAGAGAGAGGGCTAATAAAACGGCAAGGGTGAATTGGGGGGAGAGGAAAACAAGAGGCAAATGGCAAATAATGTAATGCGAGAGATAGGGATTGTGATGGGTACTTGGTATGTTGACTTTTTGCGTAGAGTCCCCGGCAACGGCGCCAGAAATCCTTCTTGCTATGTCTTGAGCTTGCGTTGGTTTTCCCCGAAGAGGAAGGGATGATGCAGCAGAGTAGCGCAAGTATTTCCCTTAGTTTTTGAGAACCAAGGTATCAATCCAGTAGGAGCCACGCTCAAGTCCCTCGTACCTGCACAAAGCGATAGCTACTCGCAACCAACGCGATTAGGGGTTGTTAATCCCTTCATGGTCACTTACGAGAGTGAGATCTGATAGATATAATATTTTTGGTATTTTTGGTATAAAGATGCAAAGTAAAAAGTAAAAGCAAAGCAAGATTAAAGTGATGGAGATTGATATGATGAGAATAGACCCGGGGGCCATAGGTTTCACTAGTGGCTTCTCTCAAGAGCATAAGTATTCTACGGTGGGTGAACAAATTACTATTGAGCAATTGACAGAATTGAGCATAGTTATGAGAATATCTAGGCATGATCATGTATATAGGCATCACGTCCGTGACAAGTAGATCGAAATGATTCTGCATCTACTACTATTACTCCACTCATCGACCGCTATCCAGCATGCATCTAGAGTATTAAGTTAAAAACAGAGTAACGCCTTAAGCAAGATGACATGATGTAGAGAGATAAATTCATGCAATATGAAATAAACCCCATCTTGTTATCCTCGATGGCAACGATACAATACGTGCCTTGCTGCCCCTTCTGTCACTGGGTAAGGACACCGCAAGATCGAACCCAAAGCTAAGCAATTCTCCCATGTCAAGAACTACCAATCTAGTTGGCCAAACCAAACGGATAATTCGAAGAGACTTGCAAAGATAACCAATCATACATAAAAGAATTCAGAGAAGATACAAATATTATTCATAGATAGACTTGATCATAAACCAACAATTCATCGGTCTCAACAAACACACCGCAAAAATAAGATTACATCGAATAGATCTCCACAAGAGAGGGGGAGAACTTTGTATTGAGATTCAAAGAGAGAGAAGAAGCCATCTAGCTACTAACTATGGACCCGAAGGTCTGAGGTAAACTACTCACACTTCATCGGAGGGGCTAGGATGATGTAGAAGCCCTCCGTGATGACGGCCCTCTTCCGGCGGAGCTCCGGAACATGCCCCAAGATGGGATCTCGTGGATACAAAAAGTTTCGATGGTGGAATTAGGTTTTTTGCTCCTGTTCTGATCGTTTGGGGGTACGTGTGTATATATAGGAGGAAGAAGTACGTCGGAGGAGCAACGAGGGGCCCACGAGGCAGGGGGAGCGCCCTAGGGGGGGCGCCCCCCACCCTCGTGACCGCCTCTTTTGTTCCTTGGAGCAGGGTCCAAGTCTCCTGGATCACGTTCGGTGAGAAAATCACGTTCCCGAAGATTTTATTCCGTTTGGACTCCGTTTGATATTTCGTTTATCTGAAATACTGAAATAGGCAAAAAAACAACAATTCTGGGCTGGGCCTCCGGTTAATAGGTTAGTCCCAAAAATAATATAAAAGTGGAAAATAAAGCCCAATATAGTCCAAAACAGTAGATAATATAGCATGGAGCAATCAAAAATTATAGATACGTTGGAGACGTATCAACTACTCACACTTCATCAGAGGGGCTAGGATGATGTAGAAGCCCTCCGTGATGACGGCCCTCTTCCGGCGGAGCTCCGGAACAGGCCTCAAGATGGGATCTCGTGGATACAGAAAGTTGCGGCGGTTGAATTAGGTTTTTGGCTCCTCTTCTAATCGTTTGGGGGTACGTGTGTATATATAGGAGGAAGAAGTGCGCCAGAGGAGCAATGAGGGGCCCACAAGGCAGGGGGCGCGCCCTAGGGGGGCGCGCCCCCCACCCTCGTGACCGCCTCTTTTGTTCCTTGGAGCAGGGTCCAAGTCTCCTGTATCACGTTCGGTGAGAAAATCACGTTCCCGAAGATTTTATTCCGTTTGGACTCCGTTTGATATTCCGTTTCTTCGAAACACTGAAATAGGCAAAAAACAGCAATTCTGGGCTGGGCCTCCGGTTAATAGGTCAGTCCCAAAAATAATATAAAAGTGGAAAATAGAGCCCAATATAGTCCAAAACAGTAGATAATATAGCATGGAGCAATCAAAAATTATAGATACGTTGGAGACGTATCAACGAGCAGCAGTTCGCCATGCGTGCCGTGGTGGACACCCACAGAAGGTTCATGGACCTCTCGGTGGTGTACACCAACGACCTGGTCTGGGCGGAGCACTCCATCCACATCATGGAGCTGTTGCTTGCCGAGGATAAGTACAAGGTGGTCGGGTTCGACCTCAAGTACACCCACGCTCATGCCGGGTCTCGTCCCAAGGTCGCCATCGCCCAGATGTGCGTGCGCCACCACGTCCTTGTCTACCACTACTGCCTATCCACAAGAACTTGTGAGCGTTTCGCCAGGTTTGTCAACAGCCCCCACTACATGTTCTCTACGATGGACATCACCAACGATGTAAAGGCGCTCGAGAATTCGGGCATCGCCTGCCAGATTCTTGTCGACATCCAGGGCCAATACAAGATCAGGGGCAGCAAGGAGCATGAGAAGGACTCACTGGTTCACCTCACCGAGGCCATCATCGAACCCTACTATAGAGACATGAAGGATTTGTGCAACAAGGACAAGCGTGCCTGGCACTCGGCCTGGATGGAGAAACTCGACAAAGCCCACGTCATGTATGCGTCCAAGGAGGCGTACACGAGCTACGACATGTATAGGCGGATCGTTGACATGAGGAAGTCCCTCCTTCCCCAAAACGGCCAGAGATCCAGCCGGAAGCAGAGCAATGGCAAGCGTCGTCGCAACAATAAGTAGATGATTAGATCCTCGTTTCTCCTACTTTAGTATGCATGTAATTGCTTTCTTTGGTGTGTGGAAATGTTATGTGTGTAGTCACTTGTGTAATTGTATGTTTAATTTGGTTATGCAATGATGTCTTTTTAAGTATATATGTTGATGATATAGATAGAGCGTAGATGTTGTGCGGAAAAAGAAAATCACATCGCACACGGACTAAACAATGGAACCCGTCGGTGATATTTTCATCAATCACTCACAATTGTATACCAGCAATCGTTTGCTCACAACACACACGGCTTGTTAGCAGTAATCGTCTATGTTGTTATCGGTCTTCGCACACATCTCCGATTATAGACCTGTTTGCCTCATATCACACACATCTTGTTCATTTGAATCGTTTCTGTTCTCATATCTCAATGCAAACAGTTCATCCGAGTGAACCGCATGTCGTATATCACACACACCTTTGATCTGGCTGACCGTTTCTTTTGTGTTGCCTAATCACAAACGGTTCATCCGAGTGAACCGTATGCTGTGTATCGCACATGCCTTCATCTGGCTATCCATTTCTTTTGTTCCTCCTCATCGGGAACAGTTCATTGAACTGAATCATATGCCCTTCATCGCACATGCAAATAAAACCTGAACTGTGTTTGCTGCATCCGTCATCGCAAATGTTTTATACATTTCTGACGGTTTTCATACAGCACCGTTTGCAATTATTGCATCGCACATAGTTTCTAGAAGGGTCTCTGATCGTAGTGTCGCGTTAGCAGCATCCTGTAGTAGTGATACTCGCTAACAGACACATCCCGGTGAGTGGAGAATGCCCAATCTGTCACGTTGGAGCAGAGGATGTGCGCCATCTGCTTTTTGAATGCATTCCAGCCAGAGAATTGTGGGAGAAATTAGGCGTTTTGGACTTTATCATATCAGCCCTTCATGTGGATCGCTCGGGATCAATAGTTTTGGAACACTTGCTAAACTTACCAACCACTCTGTTTCGCCTCATGCCTACTATTCGAATATTGACATCATAGCAGTGGGATGTTGGTATTTGTGGTGGATCCGTAGGCAGGTCACACACAATGAGACAATTCCGCCTCCCAATAGATGGCCCATTTCAGTGATGGCAATTACAGGCGGGTATTGTCGGTGTCAAAACCGGCCGATCTCGGGTAGGGGGTCCCAAACTGTGCGTTTGAGGATCGAAGGTAACAGGAGACAAAGGGGACATGATGTTTACCCAGGTTCGGGCCCTCTTAATGGAGGTAAAACCCTACGTCCTGCTTGATTGTATTTGATGAGTATAGGGGTTACAAGAGTTGATCTACCTCAAGATCGTAATGGCTAAACCTTAGATGTCTAGCCTATATGATTTGTGTTAGCCTCTACGGACTAAACCCTCTGGTTTATATAGACAGCAGAGGGGCCTAGGGTTGTACAGAGTCGGTTTACAAAGAAAGGAAACTACACATTCGGGCATTAAGCTTGCCATCCACGCAAAGGAGAGTCCCACCCGGACATGGGGAAGGTCTTCTATATGACCCATCAGTCCGGCCCATGCTACACAGCTCGGACACCCGAGGACCCCATAATCCAGGACTCCCTCAGTAGCCCCCGAACTTGCCTTCAATGACGATGTAATATTCGGCCCATGTCTTCGGCTTTGCAAGGCGGGTTCTTCATTATAATCCAGACCAATGATAATTCGGCGCTAACCTCTTTTATGACCCCCCCCCCTCGACGGCGCTTCGATTTTCGCACGTCGGGTGAATATGAACGGTCCATGTTTTTCGCAAATAAGCCCTTCACCATGCTCGGACGACACCTATATAAACAGATATGGATCTCCAAAGGCCATCTCACACCGCACAGAAGAAAAAACGGCCAAGTCTAGCCACAAAACAAAGCCTTCCATCATGGCCGGCACCCCAGGCTCCTCTTCGTACCCCCATGGCCCTCAAGAGGGCGGTTGGCAGAGTTGCTCCATGCCTCATCTTCAACTAAGGCGGCTCCAGACACAGGGCTATCTCTCCCTCGCAGATCTAGTTCCCGTTCGAGCGAGATTATATTCAATAGGCAATGACGCGATGGCTAAGAACTTCCCCAACCCCAATAAGGAGGAGAGGGTGTGCTTCGTCTCATTTCTGTTACGGGGTCTGGGATTTCCAATCCATTCCTTCCTCAGGGGGTTATTGGAGTTTTACGGCATCCAACTGCACAACCTCACCCCAGGTTCGATTCTGCACATCTCAGGCTTTGTAGCCCTCTGCGAGCTATTCCTAGGCATCGAGGCCCATTTTGGATTATTGAGGAAATTCTTCTGCCTCGTTCCCCGCCACCAAGGGGGTTCCATATTTGAAGTGGGTGGTGCCGAAGTATGGCGTATTGCTGGATCCAGATACCCTGTAGGAACACCTAAAGAGGCATACCCGCAATGGTCTTCGGAGTGGTTTTATATGGACGATGTTCTGATGCTGGATCTAGTTAGGCGCGGACTCCCTGAATTTTCCAGCGCTCCTCTAAAGAAGCGCCTCAACTGGTGTCCCCGAAGTCCCAAGGAAGAGGACGGTGCAGAGATAAAGAGGTTGGTCAGCAAGGTCAGGCTGCTTGCCCACTCCGATCTCTCGATAGTTGAGGTCATGGCGATTGCAATAAAGAGGTGCGTGCAGCCTCTCCAATCCAGAGTAACTCCCTTATGGTGTTACAATGAAGAAGATGACGCGTCCCGTTACAGACGGCAGGGTCCGGACACTCTAGCCGAACTGGCTTTGATTTTGGCCGATCTGTACAAGGGCGAAAAAGAAGATTTTCTCCAGTTAAACTGTCGGGAGGCTTATTCCATGTACACCCCTATTGAATGGGTAAGATCTCGATTGTCCGTGCTTATTTTATTGCATTGCAGACTCTAATCGAATATACTTTTTGTTGCCAACCAACCAATCATGGAGGAGGATGGCCGAGGACGTCCACTGTCCTGCTCCCCAGCCGGAGGATCATAATCGTGATGAGGATCCTGGCTTTTGCGAGGATCCGGATATATATATAGAATTTGATGATGAGGTATTCTATCAGGTGAGCTTTGACGGTTCGGAAGTGGCCATCACCGTCGACTACCCTCGCCTTTACCCATTCTGCGTCGTAAGTATCCAGAGGCTCCCTAAGAAGAGATCCTCGTCTGCATCCTTACATGTTGTACTGTTCTGGATTTTAACAGGATCGGCGCTCCAGGGACCGTATCTCCTCGAGGACGGCCCCTACACAAGGTCGTCGTTCAAAACAAAAAGGGGCCGGGAGTACTGCGGAGAACTCACAATCTTCCAAGAGGTATGTATGCTTTAATGCATGCCTAGGCATGAGTCCGGATTGTTTGAGAGTCTCCCCTTTTTGTCTATTAATCTTTAGGAGGAGTACGCGACAAACGGTGGGAAAACGCTCGATGAGCCAAATGTCCACTAATCTGATGCCGGACTCGTCAGCTAGAACGCAAGCTAACGCCACACCCGTTCCGCCTCCTCAAGATGATTCAGATGACGTGTCGATCACGAATTCCGAAGTGGAGAGCGTGATGAATCGTCATCGATTAAAGGAAGCTATGTGTGCTCCGGTCTTGACCAAACAAGAATTCGCCGCACTGAGTTCGACAGATGCATATATCCGAGCCGCTTGAGACGGCCTTGCCGGAGTTATTCGGCTGTTCTCGAAGAATATACAGGTAACATTTGACGCAATTTTGCATGGTCATATGCCAGTAGCCCCCGAGACTTGAAACGGTGAAGCAAACCGATTTAAGGATCGATAATTTTTGCAGGTTCTGCAAGAAAAGAACACTATGCTAGCTCAGGAGCCGAACACAAACCAGACGCAACTAAGTGCGGTAACCGCCGAACTAGCGGAGTTGAAAGAGACTGCGATGGGCTGATACGTCTCCAATGTATCTATAATTTTTTATTGTTCCATGCTATTATATTATCTGGTATGGATGTTTAATTGGCTTTAATATGCTCTTCTATATTATTTTTGGACTAACCTATTAACCGGAGGCCCAGTGCCAGTTTCTTTTTTTTGCCTATTTTAGAGTTTCGCAGAAAAGGAATGCCAAACGGAATCCAAACGGAATGAAACCTTCGCGATGATCTTTCTTGGGCCGAAAGCAAACCAGAAGATTTGGAGTTGAAGTTTGGAACTCCGTGAGGCAGCCACAAGGTAGGAGGGCGCTCCCCCACCCTCATGGGCCCCACGTAGCTCCACCGGCATACTTCTTCCGCCTATATATACTCTTATACCCTAGATCGGTCACAGAGAGCCACGAAACCACTTTTGCACCGTCGCAACCTTCTGTACCCGTGAGATCCCATCTTGGGGCCTTTTCCGGCGAACTGCCGGAGGGGGAATCGATCACGGAGGGCTTCTAAATCAACACCATAGCCTCTTTGATGAAGCGTGAGTAGTTTACCACAGACCTTCGGGTCCATAGTTATTAGCTAGATGGCTTCTTCTCTCTCTTTGATTCTCAATACAAAGTTCTCCTCGATGTTCTTGGAGATCTATTCGATGTAATACTCTTGTGCGGTGTGTTTGCCGAGATCTGATGAATTGTAGGTTTATGAACAAGATTATTTATGAATATTATTTGGTTCTTCTCTGAATTCTTATATGCATGATTTGATATCTTTGCAAGTCTCTTCAAATTATCGATTTAGTTTGGCCTACTAGATTGATCTTTCTTGCAATGGGAGAAGTGCTTAGCTTTGGGTTCAATCTTGCGGTGTCCTTTCCCAGTGACAGTAGGGGCAGCAAGGCACGTATTGTATTGTTGCCATCGAGGATAAAAAGATGGTGTTTATATCATATTGTTTGAGTTTATCCCTCTACATCATGTCATCTTGCTTAAAGCGTTACTCTGTTCTTATGAACTTAATACTCTAGATGCATGCTGGATAGCGGTCGATGTGTGGAGTAATAGTAGTAGATGTAGAATCGTTTCGACCTACTTGACACGGACGTGATGCCTATATTCATGATCATTGCCTTAGATATCTTCATAACTATGCACTTCTCTATCAATTGCTCGGCAGTAATTTGTTCACCCACCGTAATATATGCTATCTTGAGAGAAGCCACTAGTGAAACCTATGGCCCCCGGGTCTCTTTCTTATTATATTGCATCTCTTTTATTTGCATTGCATATTTTTTACTATTTTGCAATCTTTACTTTCCAATCTATACAACAAAAATACCAAAAATATTTACTTTACTATCTCTATCAGATCTCACTTTTGCGAGTGACCGTGAAGGGATTGACAACCCCTTTATCGCGTTGGTTGCAGGGTTCTTGATTGTTTGTGCATGTACTAGGTGACTTGTGCGTTGTCTCCCACTGGATTGATACCTTGGTTCTCAAAAACTGAGGGAAATACTTACGCTACCTTGCTGCATCACCCTTTCCTCTTCAAGGGAAAACCAACGCATGCTCAAGAGGTAGCAAGAAGGATTTCTGGCGCCCTTGCCGAGGAGATCTACGCCAAGTCAAGACATACCAAGTACCCATCATAAACTATTCTCCCTCGCATTACATTATTCGCCATTCGCCTCTCGTTTTCATCTCCCCCACTTCTAAAATGATTTTCGAAAACCTTTGCCTTTTCTTCGCCCTTCTTCCGTTCGATCTTGTGTTACCATGTGCCTTCTTTTTGCTTGCATCTTCGCTTGCTAAAAGTTTATGGATCCCCATCCACTTTCTAACCTTTTTAAAGGATCCAATTATGATGAACCAATTGCTAGTGAGTTGAGTGCACTAGATTATCTATATGGAGTTTTGCTTGAAATCCGTGAATCTGAAATTTGTGATGAAGTGCTTTATAATGTGATTCATGATAGATCTTTGAATAAAAAGCATGATTGCAATGATGTTACTATAAATTCTATTAATTTCAATTGTGCTAACAATATACAAAACCCTAAGCTTGGGGATGCTAATTTTGCTATGTCTACTACTTTTTGCAACGATCATGATTGGGGGGATTCTTCTTATGATCTTGAAAATTTATTTAATCCCCATGATGAATATGAGATTGCTAATAATGTTTGCAATAATATTGAAGGTGGGTTTGGAAGAGTGTCAACTTTTGATCCACATATTTGGAGAATGTTCGATCTTATGAATTTTTTGATAAAAGTAGGTTTGGAGAGGTCATGACTTTGGTTAATGTTAAACCCACTATTTTGGAAGAGTGTCAACTTTGCATGCATGTGGATCGTGTTGAGAATATTTTATGTGATAGCTATATTGTTGAATTTGATTATGATCCTATGTAATTATTATGAGAGAGGAAAATATGGTTGTAGAAATTTTCATGTTGCTAAATTTCCTCTCGTTATGTTGAGAGTGCTATTGTTTCTTTCTTCTTCCTTGGATATGATAGATCTAGCTTGTCTTGCTAATTTATTTTCCTATAAAATGCCTATGCACAAGAAGTATGTTAGACTTAGATGTGATTCTCATATACTACATGATGCTCTCTTCGTGTTTCAATTGCTATCTTTCATGTGAGCATCAATAAAATTATCAGTGCCTAGCTAGGGGTGTTAAACGATAGCGCTTGTTGGGAGGCAACCCAATTTTGTTTTTGTTATTTACTTTTTGTTCATGTTTAATAATAAATAATTCATCTATATTCTGTTATGATTGTGTTTTTTATGTTTTAATTAGTGTTTGTGCCAAGTAAATCCTTTAGGATCTTCTTGGGTGATCGTTGTTTGATCTTGCTGATAAAAACAGAAAGTATGCACTCATGTAGATCAATATACAAATTATCTAGGTCTTCCTAAGAGCGATAAAATACCAATTCTAACTGCAGTAGATCAATATACAAATTATCTAGGTCTTCCTAAATTTTCAGAATTTTTGGAGTTACACAAGTATTTGAAACCTCCAGATTGCTACAGACTGTTCTATTTTTGACAGGTTCTGTTTTCCGCGTGTTGTTTGCTTATTTTGATGCATCTATGGCTAGTATCAGAGGGTATGAACCATAGAGAAGTTGGAATATAGTAGGTTTAACACCAATATAAATAAATAATGAGTTCATTACAGTACCTTAAAGTGGTGGTTTATTTTCTTATACTAACAGAGCTCATGAGATTTTCTGTTGAGTTTTGTGTTGTGAAGTTTTCAAGTTTTTGGGTAAAGATTTGATGAATTTTGGAACAAGGAGTGGAAAGAGCCTAATCTTTGGGATGCCCAAGGCACCCCAAGGTAAAATTCAAGGCCAACCAAAAGCCTAAGCTAGGGGATTCCCCGGAAGGCATCCCCTCTTTCGTCTTCGTCTATCGGTAACTTTACTTGAGGCTATATTTTTATTCACCACATGATATGTGTTTTGCTTGGAGCATCTTGTATGATATGAGCCCTTGATTTTTAGTTTACCACAATCATCCTTTCTGTGCACACCTTTTGGGAGAGACACGCATGAATTGGAATTTATTAGAATACTCTATGTGCTTCACTTATATCTTTTGAGCTAGATAATTTTTCTCTAGTGCTTTACTTATTTCTTTTTAGAGCACGGTGGTGGTTTTATTTTA